>NW_026860373.1:0-132282 GCF_026571515.1 Ruditapes philippinarum | reverse complement strand
TGTACAAACACAACTCTACAAAGAAATCTTTAAGACACCCTAAATACTTTTGAGGGTCATGTCTTTATTAAAATAAAGGAATCAATCATTTGTCTTGTAATACTTTAAAGTAAATAATAGTGTATGAATTCAGTTTGCTCCGTACACTGTCAATTAACTGTTACAGTAAAGACGTCCAAGAAACAGTAATTATAACGTTGATCATACTATCGATAAAATTGGCTTAATGTCTTGTACTTTCTCTCGTTTAATAGATTTGCCAGTCAAATATACTATAATTAAGCTCAGTTACCTCAACATTAACGCTCGTGTTTTTCTGTATTGATTTGTGTTTTACGTAATTCAAAATAATTTTAACACTGGATCTAGAAGTAAGTATTCTATCAGTTATTTCGACAGTTTATTTGACCCTTTAGGAATTGAAAAAGGCTTATTCAAACAGCTCAGGAATAGTCCATTTATTGTTATATCATTTGACTTTTGTTGTTGCCGTCTTTTAATTGTTGCTTTTGTTTTTGTGTTACAGTTTTTCTCTCTTTCTGTTTTGTTTTGTTCTTTTTGTTTGTTTGCCTTTCCTTTAATCGTCCTTTTGATTGTGAAAACTATGTGTCCTACTATACAATGTAGTTTTTTGAACAATTCAATATCTCTTCAAATGTTTTCAAAACTACTGCCACTCTCTGGAAGTAGTTCGGTACTCGACTATGTTTGATTTATACTTTCTATTCACTCTTCTTTATATATCGGTTATTCGTATCACTTATATCATTAAATAATATATTCGAGTCCAAACAAATGAATCCAGTTATTTACAAACAATCGCCTTGTTGTATTTAATAATATGCATAACAATAAGAAGCGTCTGTTGAAAACAGAAAATATTTAGATAAACCATTGTTGTTGTGTTTTTTTCTCTTTTTTACAATCAAAAGATGCATTTTCCTTTTGATAAAGTCTTTTGGTCGAATTAATCAGTCGCGAAATATCACCATATATTAAAATAAATATATTGCATATATAATCAAAGCAAAACAACTGTGAAAGCATATATTTGTTGACATCATCTTGTGGACAAGTATCATTAAATTGATATTGCGCCCTTTCACGAACGAACATGGACATTAAGGTTCATTAACAACAAATCAATACAAAACAGTAATCGCTGAAGTCCTTGTTCCTTTGATTAATTACAAACGGATTGATTGACAGAAACATTTGAAGACAACAAGTAAATATTCATGACTATATGTCTGTTTGGTATCAACGTTAACATTTAAGTTTTATTGGTTATAATTAACGTTTTTATCAGAACATTATCGAGCATAATTATAATAAATTAATAATTGCAAGTAATTCTGTTTTTACAAAACCAGCCAATACTTTATAATTATATTAATCAATTTATAAACCTTAACTTTTAATATATGAAAATATAGCTATGCAAAAATTTAACGTATTTTGATATTTAAATGGAATTCAAGTTTTAATGACATAATACCATTGTTAGCGTTTGACATAAATCGTAGAAAGTTTGTTTGCACAATTACGTTCCATGAATTAAAAAGAAATAGTGTTAACATTATGTTGCTTTAAATTAATGTATTGAATTTTCTTACATCATTCAATCAAATAATTAAAATTAAACAATAAAATAAGTGATTTGATGAAAGACAGTGGAATAAAAGCTAATTCTAAAAGCGTGTTCCTGATGTTTTCTTGGTCATAATCTCATTGCAGGCTAGAAATAAAACAAATTAAATCATAAAATGAGTATAAATTTCCCTCTTCTTTGCCATAAATTCGTTTGTTTCTATAGAATTTATCCTTAGCATTTAATTAGTCTAGAATAAAGATGTTATTTTATGAACAGCTTTTCAAACACCTGTGCCATGTATTATCAAGAATATTTAATTAAAATTTAGTAATCAAATCAATTGTTGGATTATGTAATTCATTTGGAAAAAAAATTCTATAATTTAATTAAGTAGCAAAACTGGCATTTGTCTTTGTTCAATTGGTTTTATTACATAATCGATACTCATAAAGTGAATTATCAAAATACTAAACAATTAAGACGTCTAATCAATGAAGAACTTCCATCACGTTAAGTTATTGTATTCAGGTATCTGCTATTTTAATAATTAATGGTTTGTTGCTAGATATAATTGTGTGCGGTACTTTGTCTTTAGTCCATGTATTTTGCATTTTTGAGATAATCACGTTCTTGAGTGGTGAACATTTTAAGATAATAATTATATTTCAATCTTATAAATTGTAGTGATAAAATTAATAGTTTTCCTTGAAAAGTCGCAACGTAACATAATTATCAAACATACTTTTGGAAGTGTAACGTATATTAAATGAAGATTTAAGTAATAGGTTGACCTTTGATAGCTGTTTAACGTTCAACAGTTGTAAAACATTAAGACAGTTTGTTAATATATTCATAACAATAGTTTTCTCAGCATGGAATTGGAAAATAATCCACTGTCAGAATAATATATTGTCATCAAAATAAATGTGTTGTTCAAGTAAAATATGATAAAAAATATATAGCTTTATTTCATATGTGTAATGTATTTGATCTTACGATTAAAGATAGTTACTTACTTTTTTGTATTCATGAAAATGACAAAGACTGAATAAATGACTCTTATCGTAATATATATTTAGCATCAGATCATCAGATCAGTTGTTTTGGTAACGCAAACATTAAGGAGAGAAATAAATAATTTCTGATAGAAGCATGATTAATACAGGAAGAATTGTTTACATTATAACCTGTTCGAATATAAACAATGATAATGATAATTTACTAAGAAAATGCCTATCATATTCTTCTGCATACAAAATACCGGGTGCATGTAAGCGATTGCGCAGGAAAGATTCCACTTAATCAGTCGCTTCCTTCATCTTAACATATGTTCTTAAGAATATTGATACAGCCCGAATGCAAACGGAATATTAACGAAAAGTATGTTTTGTACGGAAACGAAATTTCAACAAAAATAATCCACGTTCGGAAACATTTTTGAAATAAAGAAAACCATCAGTTTATTCCCATGAGTTTTGTTGCATGTGATTGACATCGAAAAGAAGTTATGCCGCGAGATAAATGAATTGGCAAAGAAATTAATAATAATGATAATACTACTAATAATAATAATTAAAATAATAATAATGAGAATTTATTTCAGCAATCAAAAGTACGTAAAAACAAAATAAAATAAACGTAAATAAAGCTTTATTATCATATATTTATCATTTCGTAAAGTATCCATAACAGGATGTTGATATTAAAGATTACCTTAGTTTCCTGGGCGCAATATTTATTGTGGTAGGTAGATATACTAATTGCATTAAAAAGTTTCAAGTAGCAAAAAGGTTTTTTTTTACAATTAATGCTGTAAATAATTTTTCTCGGGTGTTTATATGGAACGCGGATGTAGGACCTAAAGAAAAATATATATTTATCTAAAAGTATGACAAAATACGTTTTGTATACATTATAACGCATGTTTCCAAAAAAAAGCTAAGACATTAAGTGCGCTGATATATTACACCCTGGCGTAAAAATAAAGCACAAACGAGAAAAAAATAGATAAATAAGTACAATAAAATGATAAAATATAATAAATAAAAAATAATAAATGAATACATGTATTTATAATAAAACACTAAAAAAATCTACGTTAAACAAAAATAAAACATTAACACATACAAAGCACGCAAACAACAACATAAACAAAGTGGACAAACAAGCAAACACACATCACTTTCTAGCCACCACAAAGTACTAAGAATTCTTCCGAGAAATCGGAAGAATGGTCGAGTTCTCTTGTTGTACTGAGATTGTACTCATTGTCATTCACAATATTAACAGACACGCAAGAAAGAACGGTTCGTAATAATTTTAGATATTTTGAAAATGACTATGTAGAAATACGGTATGGCTTTTATTCAGTTATGAATATGGTAACTAAGATAGATACTGGAATATCATTTTCATATATTCATCAAGCAATTGATATGTGATCTGTGTTCGGGTTGTTGTCAATATAACCCACGATCTACATTTGCGCCTTCGGTGAAACTTATTCCAGATAACTGTTGGGCAAGACTCAGAGAAATCGACATGGAAAAGAGGTCAAGTAATGATTATGTTTCAAATTTTAGCCGTCGGGAAAGTCTGGAAGAAAAAACGTTCAAATTGTATCGACTTATTTAAATAATTTCGGCTTGAACTTCAAATATACTATCATTCAATTTGGTAATTTTATGACGTCTGTATTTTAAATGTAATTTGAGTTTTACAGAAATATGATAGTCGCCGACAATCATATTCAATAAATATCAATTTATATCTTGAAATATTTATTCACCTTTGTTTCGGTCCACGGGACAGTAAGAATTATTGTATATTTCGTAATGCATCAGTTTTGGTAAGTCTATAGTGTTTTGTATGATTTTATCACATAAACCACCGCGCAGGATTGTGAAAAAGTCATTAAATAAAAACGATTTTACACAAGTTAAATATCAGTTTGACGAGACGTTTTTTGCGTTAGACATAAACATTACATAAACACTACAGACAAACTACTTTTACCTGTTAACCGTTCTTTCTTATGTTGGATATGTAATAAAATAATATATTTTATTCGTGTAGATTAAATGAATAAAAAATATATATTATGCTCACTAGAAGCTCACAAAACATAATTTTATTCAACTCGTTCAATAAATTTAGTATCTCTACCATATGATATATACGCGTTATTAAAACAGCTGGCATTATTTTGAAGTTCCACAAATTGTTACAAGATGCACACTGAATAATAAAGATTATAATACTTTTCTTTTACTTTTCATGCTAAGTGCATATTCTTTATGAAAGAACAACACTTTTTAGAAACATCAGTTTGAGAGTTTAAAGTTAATATCTATAATTTAATTTTAATCTCTTTATCAAACGCTTCCAACGGTTAAGGCCTAGCTTTTAACAAGTACATAGAGCATTATGTATATATTTTTTTAATCTTTATTTACATATTTTAATATATGCTATTAAGTAATCATTGATTCTTGAAAGATATGTCTTGAATGAATTCATTGATGTATTGAAATTCATTTATATATTTAGACGAAAAGTCTCTTAACGCTAACAATGATTTCTTAAACGCATCAATTATGCACTAAATTTTATTGTGTACCAACACAATCTAGCATATATGGCGCCGAAACAGGAAAGTTGATTTTGGCTTACCCCGGGTGTTACAAATTAAAGCAACACCAGGGCTCAAAAACATCCCACCTGTTGGAGCTAAGAGATGCATAGACTCCAATATTCCGAACACATTTGGTCGTCTTTTACTATCGCGCAGGGTTAAACGGTCATTGTAATGATGCCTCGGACCGTAAATGGCAACCCGTCAGCCACAAGGGGCATTTAAACGATCTAGGAATATCTAACATGCAATGAGGGGAAGAAAATAACACACGCAATTCATAAATATTTCTTGAATATTAAGCAAAGCAGACAGTTTATTTACTAGATCAATACACGGGCATTTTATTCTAGTGGCCCAACATATGTTTATATACGTATAGAATCCTGTCACTGTTACACATTTTTGTGCCATTTGATTTCTGATTTGTTGAACGAGCGATGTTTACTGCAATTGGTTCAATGTCTGTATAATCTTAATCGTATTTCATTTGTATCGTATGTGTTCAATACATGAAAAAACAAGTTCACATACTGTACAGACATTCTCAAGTAAAATTTATATCGCCGCAGGCAAAGAATGTCTTCGATTGGAATCTGTTTTATGCCTTGATTGTTGACGTAACTCTTTCGAACAATATTCCTGAATAAAACAAGAACAACAAAAGTAAATTGTAAAATAAATTAGACGTTTTTCATTGAAATATTTCAGTTTACAAGTCCTTAAATATTGACGAGTATAACAACTCTAATAAAAATAGGGATATAACCTTTTTTCGTTTTGTCAACAATCTGGCAATTACACATATTCATTTTCAAATGCCGGATTTTACTTTAACGAATATGCTCGATGGGTCAACGGTAGAATACAATTACCGCTGTCGTACTTGAAGAGCTTTAATTACTTCGACGGCAACATTTTCAATTTTGCTGTTTGTTTATATAGTTCTTTAATGTTTCCATTTCCTCTTTTGTATGCTTTGAGAGTTGTTAACAACTACATTTTACATGTAAATAATAACTCTATATCTGTACCAATACGTTGTTTTATGATTTGCAATTTCGATTATAATTCTAAACAGATCGATTTGAACCTCAAATAATGTCAGTATGTTCCTTCTGTTACATATAGTAACCGTAACTTTCCTTCATGTTACAGTCCGCAGAAATTTTAAATATGAACACATTAAATTTTGTATGTTAAAATGCATTTGATTTAAAATCTTAAGTGATGAATTTCACAAAACCTGAATGCTTTTTTAAAAGATGATTATAATACATTTATACTTTTGGATAATAAAAACAACAAAAAACAAACAACAATTGCTTAACTCTTGACAAATTGTCCTAGCCTAGGAGATTACCCTTTTATGCAATTGTAATGGATATATTATATACTATCTTTCACGTAGCATATATTTTGAAAAAAATCAGACCATCAAAGAATCTTATAAGATAAAACAATTATCTCTTATGTTCAAAACTCAATCAATCTGCAATTTTCATGCCATTTTGTTGTGATTTATGCCTCCGAGGGATAACCCTTTTTCCGGATTATTACTACTACTTTCAGAACAACAAATCAATATCAGAAGATCCTTTAATAAGAGCCGATACTTAAGCATGGCAATTAAGAAGCACACGCTATACATTTTCTGTTTTATTCAGAATGCCCCAGTCTTTACCAATACATTATGTTATAGTTCAATAACGTCTAATCAATACATACACTACACAGCCAAAGTGTAGGTTAAAGCTGGTAATTATAGCCTCTTAGAAAGGCAATTCCATTAAAAGGAAGTTAGAACAGATTATTCCTGAGATTTTATCAATATCCGACAACAGAAAGCCTTTTGGTTTATCTTTTATAGCTTATTGACCATAATTCTAATTAAGGAGGAAAATAAAGTTAAAGGTGCATGTAATGTTGTTTGGAAATTACTGAATGGGTTGCTTTAATCTGTTTACTTAAAGGTATTTTATTTCAAAGTAGTAAGATATCCAAAAGTATTAATGATAACATTACCTACTAGACAAAGTCTACATTGCCGGTAATACATTTGCGATGGTTGTTTAGTTATAAGTTTAAATCTTATGTCCTAAGTCGCAAGCACTCATAAGGTTCCTTTGGGTGCTAATTTGGTTTAAGAACTATATGAATAATTAACTAATCTATTAAATTAATGACACAAATTAATATCGAAATCCTCGACAAGACTAATTCCCTTACAATAAATCATTCAGACTTAATGTTTTTGAAATATATGTAATTGAAAACTAATCACAGTGTCTTTACTCATCATAAATCATTCATGATAATGCAATTATACGAATTGTGATAAGTTAATCAGTTATACATCTATTTTACTTGTTTTGGTGCCGTTGTCTATTATCTTACTTTTGCCCTCATCATAAATCGGATAATTACAAACAATTGACAATAGAATAATAATTATAATCAAAAGCGTAATTAAGGATTTATTATAATATACGCACAGTAAGCTGATGTTTGTCTTGCCATCATTGTAAAATATATCTCATAATCTTATATTAGATGACATGATTTTGTAATAATATCAAAATATCAACAGTCAAGTTGAATACATTTCTTATGAGTTATGAAAGAATTGAACACAATATGCAAGTTCATTATTGACGAAAGAAATGTTGACTAAAAACAATTCCAGGGACAAAATGA
Organism: Ruditapes philippinarum; assembly: GCF_026571515.1. NCBI lineage: Eukaryota > Metazoa > Mollusca > Bivalvia > Venerida > Veneridae > Ruditapes > Ruditapes philippinarum. Next base: position 124,357 of record NW_026860373.1, on the reverse strand, counting down.
ATCTTTATTCATGGAGAAGCTTAAGTGTTAATTTCTCTGCACGATTTTCTGTGCTGTAAATAACTTTTTTCCAATCATGAGGATATGTCTTGAGTAATTAGTTTCAAATAGTAATTAGAAGGGCACCGATATTGATTTTTAAACACTGAATGTGTTTCTTGATGAAGGCAATTTTTTTTCTTCTAAACATATTTTGTTTACATTGATTTATATGCACAAATATAAAAAAATAAGAAACTATTTATTCAATATCTTATCAATATTTTATCATTAAGGAAACACGTCCGTCGTCTCAGAGCTAAATATGTCTGCCATTCAGTCCATGGTTAGTATATCTGAATCTTAGATTGTCACAACATTGCCTCCACAAATGAAATAGGTACTGGTTATATAATAGGGTTATTAAAAAATAAGCAGTTTCGAATGTTATTGAAACAACAAGTTGAAAATACTTGTTCCAAAATCTCGCAAAAAAATAAATATATTCAAACTATATTAATCATAAAAGATGCTTTCATAAAAAACCTGTTTCTCTGTCATGTCGTATGTATGATAAGATGTAACGCATTTTATTTACTGTAATAAATAAGAATTTAACATTTTATGTAACATTTTGTCTTGAAAAATATAACACTACTTTGTGAGTCAACAAAATTACTACTGTAATGATATTAAACTTTTTCCGAACAATAGCCTAGTCGTTGGACAAGTGTCGGGTTTTTTGGGGTTGAGTCAATTGAATGTCGCATTTTCTTATGACACAAACGTATTTTGAATAAATATCAAGTTTCATTTTCGATGTTCTCTGGGCGTGTTCTGTTTGTATCGTATGTGAATTATTTTATTTTATGATTTCCCAGAGGCTTAACTGCTCATATTAGTACTTAGTTAAAAAATGTTGTAACAAATTTGATTGATTTTCCATTTGCTGAATGCGATGATTTGAAACAAAAAGTATTGCTTTTCCATTACATTCATAATATGATCTGCATATCATGATATCATTTGTAAACTTCAATTCATTTTCGTCATTTATTATTGTCAACCGTTCTTCATCAGCTTTATGTATATCTGTATAATCAGATTAGGATGGTGCATTATGTCTAAGGCATAAATAACATATCAACTTACAATAGGTACATGTACAATAAACAACCTCATAAGATAACACTATTTGCCGTAATAGCATGAGATAGCATTGAAATACATTGTAGATTCACCATGACATCTGGCAATTTCCAAGCTCCAGCTATTTCAAATTGATGAAATGAAACAGATTCTGTTTCCACCTTCGAGCTGTGTGCTTTCTATTAAATCATTGTGGATAATATAACATAATTTACAATTATTACTGGGCAAAGGCGGCCAGACAGAAAAATGTGTCTTGTCTAAACGTTTATAGAATAATATGAATTGGCTACGGATAAACCATTCATTCGTGACAATTTATCAAGCAATAAAGCTTTGAAATATACTCTCAGAGGATATTCGAAGAAAACGATACATCTGTCGTTTCCAAATAAATTCCTTTTGAAACATGTTGCCTTTGTGATACATTACTAAAGCTGTAGAAGAATTTTACAATGCAATAGTATAAACAAAATGAAGTTAGATAAATTCAAAGACCATACAATCACCAAACTGAAAATATGACTTCAACCCTATTGAATCTTACAGATATTTTTCGAGTTTATTTTTAGTTTAAATTGCAAATAATAAAGCTAATATACCAATAACATTTAACATAACAACATGCAGTTGTTAGACAATGGGTTTCATTCTGAAAGCTATATTTTCGAAGTTATGGTCCCTTTTTATTAGGAATTTTTGTCAAAATGGCCTCTAAGATGAATGATTTTAAAACTATGAAAGGTATCAACATGAAACTTAGAACACTTGCTAATCATTGCCAGGTACAATTGTTAGACAAGGGAAGGGGACATTAATCTGAAAGCTATTATTTTGGAGTAACGTCCCTTTTTATCTTATAGAGTTTTTGTAAAAATCTTTATTAAGCAGAACTATTTCAAAAAGTATGAGAGATATCAACATGAAACTTTGAATACTTGATAATCATGACGAAGCATGGTTGCTACGCTAGGGGCATTATTCTGAAAGATATACTTTTGGAGTTAAATCTTTATTCAATAATGCATAAACGAAGATACTTTCAGTAAAGAGTATAAAACACACTTACTTCAAAGGATGTTTTCTTTTCTTTCAACATGTTTGAATTGTTTGTTTTATACTTAACATGATAATTAATCTTAAATACACATTATGTCTCGGATTTCTTCTATTTCTTTTCAAAAGGAAGACACGTTATAGTGTTTTAAAAAATAGATTTAGAGCATACCAGATGTTGATTACCTGCAGAGAGTAGCCCTTATTGTGCAATATCTTGAAAAAAAGTAAACAAAGGGCTATCTTAACTTCCAGACAAAACACCACTTTAACTTGACCAATTTCTAAAGAGCAAGACATGCAAAATATACTTCCGTTAAATGGCCAATGAGTATTTTAATTATTGAAAATGTAAAAGGACACCACCAATAAAGTTTTCTTTATGAAATAAAAAGGATAGCGTTTATTAGGTTATCAGGCTTAATGGGCCTTTAAAGATAATGACAGAATCCGGTTCATATATTGTGTTACTTCCTTAATAAAATCAAATAAAACTACGTCAATCATATTGCCTAATGAAAAATACAAAAAGAGGTTAGGCTTTTAACATTTCTCTTAATTACCCTTGAAGATGTCAGTGAACAATGAAAGGAAAAATAAGTGAAGCCGGAAACAATAAAAGCGAGTCCTTATTACACTTACAAAACTAAAAGCATCAGAAATATCTTTTCATACATCTCTTTGATTTTGCTTTGTTCGCAGCCTGATCAAACGATTACATAATTATGATTGTCGATGTTGTCCTTTTACAATTAATCAATATAAACCAATATATAACCTAACAGTTTAACAGATCAATCAACAACAAAGTAAACGAGTGGGTTATTTAACAACATTAGAGCCTATCAGATTATGTAACTAACTATGTTTTATCAATAATCAATAAGGGTTCTTATCATCGCATGCAAAAGTTTTGTGATAAAGCACAATACAAATAAATCAACTGACAACAAAACAGATGTAGAGGTCTGAACACCAATATATTATTGCAAATGAGTTCCTGTGATCCCAGAAAAATGCAATGTGACCCGTTTATACGTGTTAAAGAACAGGTATGTTCCTTAAACAGGAATATGATGGGCGAACCTAAATGAAAAAAAAATTGAGATGCGATCGAGTGTCAAAGTTTATTAAAGGAGGGCGTCTCCCTGAGACATCTGTCTTATGCGGCTTTAAAAATTGTTATAATTGTATAACAATCAAAATTGAATGATAAAAACAGAAAAAAATTACAATGCAAACAATCCTTCCATATTTTTCTTTAATTAAAAATGTAGATATTTACATTCTATTATAATAGATACAAACATCACATTTCTATCCTTTCCTGCTCGCGTATGGCTTTGATGTGCTGAATGCTCGAGAACCAAATATCTAAATTATTGTTCGCAGTGAGTTGTTTATTTAGATAATATAAAAGCATTCGGAAACGTTACAAAAACAAAACATTTTTGCGAAACTGAAATCACATTACACTTAGGCTTTTATGTGATAACTGGCTGCGTTTAACCGTATGCTTAATATCTCTTGAGCATTTTGCAACTTATTATATGAATAGATGATAAGTTTCGATTTTTAGTGAAAAAACAATAAAAATAAACATCGCCTCGTATATTGTTTTATAATACAAATGTCGATACGAGGAGATAATAGGATAACTGAGATGTTTATCTTCAGCTATTACCGTAGACTATTCAATATTGTAAATGTGTAGAGCGATGTTTTAAATTATTGTTTAAGAATTCATGCTGTGTCAAATTCAACGGTTTGTTCCTGTTATTTTTCACATTCAGACTTTCTCAAAAAAAGCACATGTTTTGAAATGTGCAAACTAGATTTTAATTGTTTAAAAAAGTTAAAAATGGTGTATTCAATCTATTTGTATTTCTCCATGTTTCAGGTAAAAATATTGTGAATATGTCGCTTAACGTACTGAAAATAAAATATATCAGCGAGAATATATTGATTAATACATTAAATTGCTACTAGGAACTTATGCGATGTATACTTCAACTGATATATTAACTTATACTATACAAAACAATAAATTAAAACAACTTTCTATTTGGTAACACAATGAACACAATGAATGGTAATTGTTGCTCAAATAGTACTTTATGCTCGTACAGAAACTGCCTTAAGAAAATGTTAATATATTCCTGATAAAATGATATGGCGAAATGATCGATATAAATCAAAATGCATGTTTTCTTTGACGAAGCATATTTGTCTTCAAACTATGTAAAGAGAGACTGTTTAGTAGGTGGTATCTGATTACTTACAAAGTTTAATTTGATAACGAATAAATTTTGATAAGCAAACAATTTGTTTCCACGTAACCTTATATGAAATAATGCATAATTTATCATTATTTATATTCCTTGATTTTACTGCAATATGTCAAAAACGGATGAAATGAATGACAAATATATTTAAATCATTACTACCTGTACCAAAAAACTGTACCAGACAATCCAACATTCAATTCTTGATATTTACATATAAAGCATAAATGGTAATCTGTAAAGGACTATCTAAATAGAAAAGCAGAACAGAACATATCTTTATAAACTCATGTTAAATAATATAACACATGAGTAAACATAATAGTGGTGAATATTTGTTAATTAACACATGACAATATTTTATTTAAAATTTCTACACACAGTACAATATTATCTAATTATAATTCATATTTATTCATTTGAAAAGAAAACTCTGATTAAGATTCTGTTTTCTATTTATATTTAGACAGCAGTAAATTCTTTGCATTTTTGAAGTTTGGCACGATGAAATGTCTTTGTTCATACTTATTTTATTGACTACAGAAAAGATCTTGATTTAATGCCATTTTATTTAAGAAGCCATTTTAGTATAGCTTTTAGTGTCGTCTTATAAATTACATCTGCAGGTGGCTGGTTACAGAATGCTTTTCATTCTTTGATGTTTTTTTCCGTTATGTACTATTATTTATGAAAAACAGGTTAAAATATTATCTTTTTGGTTTACTTATGGATTGAATAAATAGACGTTTGTTGAACGTGCATGTATCAGAAATGTTAAACCGCAGTTAAAATGTCTTAAAACGCATTTGCCAGATGGATCCGGAAGTTGAAAATTAGAGATACAGATCAAAATTTGATGTAACTTATAATAAAAGTAAAATTCAAATTCCTAGGTATACATATTCATAACTGTATTATTCATTTTCCTTCTACAGCATGATGCCAGGAAATTATTTGATATTTTTGTCTACGACATGGATTTTGTTGTGAGCATTTAATCTTCTAAACGATCAATTATTTTTGAAAACATACTGTGCGGATACAATAAAGTAAAGTTTATTTTGGAAACAACATGTCAAACATGCGGCTTGTGTTCTATAACATACAATAATTAATGTCTGTACCTTTTGTTTTATGAATGCAGAGGCATAATTACATCACATGATTTCAATATAGTTATCTCACTAAATATATGCTGCTCTCATAGAACAAAAATAATGCGAGTAAGTTTATTTGACTTTCTATGAACGACACTGTCAAAATATAAAGTAAATAAAAAAAACATCTTAAGAAATATTATATCGATGCTGTGACAAGATATTGTCCTTATTAATACATTTTTTCATCATTCAAGAAAATTTATACTATATTCGGACATTTTTTATATTTCTGCTCTTCATAATTGGAGGAAATAAAAGAATCTATCTATCTATTCAGTTGTTTTCTATTTATGAAACATGTGTAAGTTATAAATGAAACAAAAAAGTTTCAGAGAGCTTAAAATAGTATGACAATATCTATTGCCTTTTCATTGTCATCTTAATGTCGAAAAGAAACATAATCGTAGTATCATTTTATTAATTTATTTTGATAAACATCTTACAACGCACAGTGAATCTTTTATTCTGTTCAATATAAATCTTATACGATTCCTTTATCCGATTCTTTAAAAATAGTATGCAAATACTGCCCGTCAAATATAATTTGTCCTTTATATGATTATTATGATACAGTACAAAAATACGCCTTTCAAAGTTCGATAACGAGTCCCTGATTCAACTGATAAAGATAAATATTCCTATTAACTTAATTGTGTTTCGTTTTTCTTTTGGGGCCGGTTTGAAAATAAAAAAAATTTTTTTTTTAAAAAAAGGGGGGTTAAGTTTTAAAATTTTTTTTTAAATTTTGATAAGGCCAAGTCCCAAATTAAAAGAAAAATTTCTTTAAGCCAAAGGAAATGATATGGGATTATCAAGCAAAAAAACAATTTTTCCCATGAAAAAACAAAGGTTTCCCCTTTTCGGAAAATTAATATCCAAAATTTTTTTTTTAATTTCCTGGTGTTTTTTTTTTTCCCTTAAGAAATGCTTTTTCCCCTTTTTGAAAAATTTTCCCTTTATCAATTTTTTTTTACAATTAATACCCAAAATTGGTTTAAATTAAAAACCGAATAATTGGTGATTCCAAAGGTTTTTTAACATGAATTTTTAAAAAAGCAAACCCGGGGTTTTTGGGGTTTGGCTTTTTCAACGCTTATAATTTTTTTTCCCTTGAACAAGAAAGGAAAAATTAAAAAAGAAAAAAAAAATTCCCCTTTTTTGATTGTAAACGTGTTTTAAAGTTTTATTTAGAAATTGGTACTTATTTTAAAAAAAAAGAAAAAAAAAATTAAGGGTTAAATAAATTTCCCTTAAAAATTATTTTTTTAAAAAATTTTAAAAAATTTTTTTAAATGCTTTTTTGGTTTAATTCAACCTTTTGGGGGCCCCTTTGGGTTTTTTTTTTTTTTTTTCCCCTTTTGAAAAAAATTTTCCGCGGGGGGAACTTGTTTGGCCCCAAAGGAGGGAGAAGCAATTAGCAATGTAAAAGGGTGATAAACAAGGATGATAAACATAAACACACAAAAAAAAAAAAAAACCCCCCCAGGGTTACTGATTCCACAATTACACCCTGATTACCCAACAGGATTTATTAATTGCCAATGATAAACATTTATTTGCATACAATTACTGGTGTATGTTGTAATTAAAAAAAAATAGCCGTTTTCTAGCTGTCTTCCTACCGCAGTTAATAAATATAGTTTTCTTGCCTGCGAAATAAAGATAATATTTGTATACTGTATGTATTATACTATACATATAAAATGGACATCAATAATTAATTTGCCCCCCAAAAAAAAAAAGATTCTTAAAGGTTTTGATAACATTCCCGTTTATTTTTTAATAAGGTAGACACTGATATAGAATAATATACAGGTACGTATAGTACCTCTAAATGTTGTAGGCATTATTGCAATTAAACGAAAATAAACGCCCTAAATTTTGATAACTCAAGTAAAAGTATAATTTTATTGTTTTCTTTACCGTTCATTGTATAAAGCTTACATTTACATGGGAAATAGAAATAAATGCAGATGCACCTGGCATTTAAAATATTATATAAAAATTCACAAACAAAGACATTTTCTTACGGAACGAGCAAACTTTAAGGTGAGCAAAATATTTAATTTTGGCATGAAAAATAATTAAGAAAATAATGACTACGGAACGAACTTACGTCTATAATATATGCCACTTTGATGTGTCTATAGCGGCCTTTAGCTTTAATTATTTACTGTTGAAAACACAAATTCTGTGTTGTTATTTTATCTTAGACAAGTGCACCATATTAATGATATGCTTTCATCAAAACAGCGTCTCGAGAGCTATTTATAACGCGTTTGTGACGTTCGTTTCTACACTAAGAAGATCAGTAAACAAATCGTCCGATTTACTAATTTGGATTTAATAGAAAGTAGACCGGTATATTAAAGGAATCGAGTGGTTTCTTTATTGTTTATGTATTTTATCGTCGGCAAATTAAAATTATTATTCAAAGTTTCAAAATTCAAAAATCTAAACAACTGTTGTATTTAGGCTTAGAATAAGGCTTTGTTTATTCATCATATTATTTCGTTCTTTTGGTTGCATATTTTTCTTCTTTTGTTTGTTTTTTATATATATAAATGTTATGTTCTTCAATATTTTTATCTTACATTAGCCCAGTTACATTCTACACAAAGATGACGTATGATTTGTCATTTACAACCAAATATCCAATAACAAGAAATAATGATATGCATGACTGATATGAAATGCCAAGAATGGAACACAAACCTTCATCTGTCACTAGACTCTAAACCACAAAACATATCTGTCATATTGTATATGATAATATCATGACATGGGTTGTACTGAACGTAACTGATAAAAAACAATGTAAGAACTGGTTGTTTTGTAATAGCAGCGTTAATGACGAACATTTTTCCTATCATTTTCGTGATTTACATTGGGTTTCTAATAACAAGCTGTATTCTTTTCTTCAGTAGTTTATTTAACTGCCGAACACGTGCTAGTTATCTTCTTCTGATAAGAACAATATGAAACAACAAAGTTTTCAATATTTTATTCATGACCGTAACAATTTATTTTTCTTTTCTTTACAGATGATTCGACAATAAAGCCTTGTCCCATTGTTTTGCGTTTTTGTCTCACTAGCATAATACTCTGAAGCTCATCATGCAGAATTAATTCTCTCGTAGCACTGAAATGTTCAACATAATCTGAAGGAAAATATTTTTCCAACAACTAGCTTATTTGCACCCGATGAGTTCGTGTATTTTTAATGATTAATTCTCCGGTATATCCGTAAGCAGCGAAATGTCCGCAAACATCTTATGTTTGGCAAATCGGTCAATAAAAAATTCCTGTCTTTCATCTGACCTTATAGGTAAATTTCCTTTCCTTCGAATTTCCTTTTGTAAATTTCACCTATCCTTTACTTCAATGAATTTCATAATTGAATAAAATCAAATAGGAATTACATTTACTTATAGTAGTACCTTTTATACCAACATTACTATTTAATGATGCAACTATGATCATAAATTATAAATAAGAAATAAATGAACTTGCATGTATTAACAGGAAAAAAGTTATGCTTGGAAAAGGATGATTAAATAATAGCCAGTTAATCTAACAAGGACAAATACAATAGATTATACTGCTCTTGTTTATTTGTTTCTGAATACGCGAATGACAAAAAAGTAGATTCAAGCAAGTACATTGTTATTGTTGATACTATATCAATGACTTTATCATATAAAGTTGTCAGAATTGGCAATACTTGAATATATCATAAAGGTTTTATAATTTTGTAATATGTCATGAAATTATACATATAACGCAAACTATGTTAGGTATTACGTAGTAATGCAGTGAGAACGATTAATTTTTGAAGCTTTTTTCTATGTTTTGCTTTAGTATATCTTAGTTTATAAAAAACATTAAGAATGTTTAAATTATACCTAGAAATGAATATACAAAAATAGCTGGATTAAAAGCGTTTACTTGCCTTATCTACTGTTATCGTCCAATATTCAAAGTAGATCATGATGTTTGTGATCATATCATTGGCATTTAAGTAACGACGATGTGTAGAAATTAGATATTTATACACGTAAAACGTTGATGGCAGAATTGATCATTGCGTAAACTATTGTGTAATTCATTTCAGTTAACATTTATAGAAGTTGAAATCAAATTTAATGGTTTGTTTTGTAATACTAATACAGTAAAGACTCTTTCATTTTTGCTCGCTGTTTAAAAGTGTTTGCTGTAAATTATTCATCTATTTTTGGAATGACAGGACTTTTCCTTGAATTCTACATTGAATAAATGATTAACAATAATCACTCACTCGCTGTTTTCGTTCCAATAAATGAGGTTATCATTTATTTAAATTGTATTGCACAACAGACATGTGTTCAGTTTTTTCGCAAAAGTTACTACAGCTTTCACTCAAAGTGTAATTACATACTCAATCTATCATAATAAAATACACATCAAATACTTGAAATATTTAGTGTTTGCCTTAATATAAAATGATTTACGATAATTTAGATGATTAAATTATTGCTCCTGGTTTAATTACATGTGCTTAAAATAAAATTACCATTCTGAATGGCGTAATGTACCTTTTATTTTGAAACGTATAAAAGCCAAAGTTTATTGAACATTGATGAAACATAAATTTATTTGTATGAAAAAATAGAACAAGAATACCAAGCGAACATTAATTTTTAAACATCACAGTTAGTGTTTTGTATTATCTACAATGCCTGACGGTCATATATATTTTTGTTTATATTTACGTCCTTTTGTATCTTTTTAATTCACCTTTCTAAATGGACCTTTTTACACGTAACTCTTTTAAGGCTAAATTAGAGTGAAGCAATAGCATATTTTTATTTTAATCTTAATCATAAATTAACATTTTACAGATAGATACAGAAAATACTACCCTTTCAAAAGACAAAAACTACCTTATTCACACTTTGACGTCCTTTTAGTAATTTATGATGTTTTCCAAGTGACCATCCTATATTTTTTTCCATCTCTGACTCGCACTTTTGAATTGTCCATGACACGGCCGCATGTTTTCTTGTTGATTCTTGAGATTTCAAAATGTTACCTTTCTTTTCGGACACCCTGTACTTTTTCTAATTTTAATACAGGTGCTAGGTTGATTTGATTGTTTTGCAATTCATCTTCTTTATATAGATACATCCATATTTATATAACTATTTGTTTTCAATTCACTTAGCATATTGTAATGCAAAACGACATGTATATGTATTTCGGCTTTTATGTATATATTTTTCATATTCTATAGCTTTTATCATAAACGTTACATATAAAATGTCTTACGCACACAATTGTCATATACAGGATTAATAAAACGGAATTAACAGCGTCTAACATCAAGTATATCAAGTAATGTTCGGCATTTACATACACATTTATACAAAGTCAATTACGTTTTCCCAACTTTCGTAATTTATTTTACATAATTACGGACTAAGACTCTGGACGCTGCATATTGACTAATTACGAGTCATTACTGTTACTTATTACCAGGAGCGCGCGCGCTGACACATGCAATTACATATCCATGAAATATTTACAACAATTAGTCAGGTAATAATTAGATTTCAATAGCAATTACAAATTTGCGCTTTCGGCAACTGTTTTTTTTTAAATAAGAATGAATTTATTGTTCAAAATGCTCCTTCTAAACCTTGGTGTGTTTAATATTAAAATGTAGCTGAGTAAGCGATCTGTTCTGTTCAACCCTCACCACTCTAAACACCTTAACTTAGTTTCTTCATATTTCAAATCTAACATGTTAATGTACAATTTCAAAATCAGTACTGCTGTTCAGCTGTTATTTGTCTACCCTGATCGCATGGAAGTAATCAGTTGCCAACGGCCAGCCGAAATGTATTTTCGCTGCTTCTATTATTCAAATGATGCAATGGTAATATTTCTTTTTTCTTTTTATATCATTCGTATTATAAGATGTATTTTATTTGATTGTATTAAACAAGAATATATCACTAACTACAAATAAAGTAACATTTTGTTTTGAAAACATATAACACTACATTGTAAGTCATTCAAGTCAAGATTTTATTGGCTTTAAAAGGGTTTTTATACATTGTCGCCAAATAGATATCAATATTTCATATTTGTGCTTTTTTGATGTCTGATTGATTTCTCGTAGGCCAGGCGTGTAAAATTATTTTATGTTATGATTTCTCAGCGGCTCATCCGTACAATTTAGTTCGTGGTGAGTTAAAAATGTCGCATCAAATTTATTTCAATTGATATTTCAATGAATTCTCTGTTTTGAAACAATATTTATTGCTGCTTCCATTACATTTATATATGAATAGCATAATATATTATATTATTTGTATATTTGAATCCAATTTCATCACAGCTTTATTTACATGTTTAACTGCAGAATAAGATACGGATGGTATATAATGTTAACGCATATACACCATATCAACTCAAATAGGAACAATCATGTTCAATAAACACTCTCATAAGATTACACTAATCGCAGTGATACAATGCATATCATTGCAGAAATAACACCATGATAACTAGTAATTTCCAAGCTCCAGCTGTTTCAAATTGATGGTATAATTCCACCTTCGAGCTTTCTGCTTTCTATTAAATCATTGTGGATAATATATCATAATTTACAATTCTTACTGGGCAAAGACGGCCAGACAGAAAAATGTGTCTTGTCTAAACGTTTATAGGATAAGTGAATTAGCTGCTAGTAAACCATTCATTCATGATACTTTATCAAATAATATACAATAAAGCTTTGAAATATACTCTCAGAGGATATTCGAAGAAAACATCACATTTGTTGTTTGCACATGAATTTCCTTTTAATATGTTGCTTCTGTAATACATTACTTGAGCTGTAAAAATTTATTTTAAGGCAATAATATAAGCAAAAATAAGCTGGATAAATTCAAAGACAATACAGTTATTAACCTGACCAAAAACTGTAAATATGAGTTCATGTTAAATCTTACAGATAATTTTCGAGTTTGTTTTTAATTCGAATTGCAAATAATAAAGATTATATACTAATAGTATATTACACGACAACATGCAGCTGTAAGAAAAGCAATTTCATTCTAAAAAGCTGTTTTAGCTAGTACTGGTTCTTTTTATTTACGATTTTTGTCAAAATGGCATATAAGAAGAATTATTTTAAAACTATGAAAGCATGAAACTTAGAACACTTGCTAATTATGGCCAGGTACAGTTGTTAGACGAGGGAAGGGGGCATTAATCTGAAAGCTAGAATTTTTGTGTAATGTCCCTTTTTATCTTAAAGAGGTTTTGTAAAAAATCTTTATTAAGCAGAACTATTTAAAAAAAAGTATGAGAGATATCAATATGAAACTTTGAATACTTGATAATCATGACGAAGCATGGTTGTTACGCTAGGGGCATTTTTCTGAAATATATACTTTTGGAGTTACATCTTTATTGAATAATGCATAAACAAAGATACTTTCAGTAAAGAGTATAAAACACAAAACTTCAAAGGATGTTTTCTTTGATTTCAACATGTTTGAATTGTTTTTTATACTTATCATGATAATTAATCTTAAATACACATTATGTCTCGGATTTTTTCTATTTCTTTTCAAAAGGCAGACATGTAGACATGTACGTTATAGTGTTCTAAAAATAGATTAAGAGCATGCCAGATGTTGATTACCTGCAGAGAGTAGCTCTTATTGTGCAATATCTTGATAAAAAAATATGTAAGCAAAGGGCTATTTTAACTTCCAGGCTTAAAATGACCAATTTCTAAACAGCAAAACAAGCAAAAATATTCAGTGAAATGGCCGATGAGTAATTTAATTATTAAAAATGTAAAAGGACACCATCAATAAAAGTTTTCTTTATGAAATAAAAATGATAATATTTATCAGGCTAAATGACCCTTTAAAGATAATAACAAAATCCAGTTCATATATTGTGTAACTTTCTTCATACGATGAAAAAAACTACGTCAGTCATATTGCCTTATGAAAAATACAAAAGAGGTTAGGCGTTTAATATTTCTCTGAATTTCCCTTGAAGATGTCAGTGAACACTTTACAATGAAAGGAAAAATAAGTAAAGCCGGAAACAATAAAAGCATGTCCTTATTACACTTACAAAACTAACAGCACCAGAAATATCTTTTCATTCATCTCTTTGATTTTGCTATGTACTCGGCCCGATCAAACGATTACATAATTATGATTGTCGCTGTAGTTCTTTTACAAATAATCAATATATACCAATATATAACCTTACAGTTTAACAGATCAAGCAACAACAAAGTGAACGTGTGGGTTATTTAACAACATTAAGAGCCTATCAGATTATGTAACTAACTGTGTTTTATCAATAATCAATACGGGTTCTTATTATCACATGAAAAAGTTTTGTAATAAAGCACAATACAAATAAATCAACTGACAACAAAACAGATGTAGAGGTCTGAACACCAATATATTATCGCAAATGATTTCCTATGATCCAGGAAAAAGGCAATGTGACCCGTTCATATCTGTTAAAGAATAGGTATGTTCCTTAAACGGGAATATGATAGGCGAACCTAAATGAAAAAAGACTTTTGAGATGCGATCGAGTGTCAAAGTTTATTAAAGGAGGGCGTCTCCCTGAGATATCTGTCATATGCGGCTTTAAAATTTGTAATAATTGTATAACAATCAAAATTAAATGATACAAATATAAAAACAGAAAATAATTACAATGCAAACAATCATTCCATATTTTTCTTTAATTAAAATGTATATATTTATACATTCTATTATATACACCACATTTCTATCCTTTCCTGCTCGCGTATGGCTTTGATGTGCTGAATGCTCGAGAAACAAATATCTAAATTATTGTTCCTTTTGAGTTGTTTATTTAGATAATATAAAAGCATTCGGAAACGTTACAAAAACAAAATATCTTTGCGAAACTGAAATCACATTACACTAGTCTTGTTAGGCTTTTATGTGATAACTGGCTGCGTTAAAACGTATGCTTACTATCTCTTGATCATTTATTATATGAATAGATGATAAATTTAGATTTTACTGAAAAAACATTAAAACTAAACATCGCCTCGTATATTGTATAATATTACAAATTTCTATACGAGGAAATAATAGGATAACTGAAATGTTTATCTTGAGAAATTAACGTAGACTATTCAATATTTCAAATGTGTAGAGCGATGTTTTAAATTATTGTTAAAGCATTCATGCTGTGTCAAATTCAACGGTTTGTTCCTGTTAGTTTTCACATTTAGACTTTCTTAAAAGAAGCACATGTTTTGAAATGTGCAAACTAGATTTTAATTGTTTAAAAAAAGTTAAAAATGGTGTGTTCAATCTTTTTGTATTTCTCCATGTTTCAGGTAAAAATATTGTGAATATGTCGTTTAACGTATTGAAAATAAAATATATCAGCGAGAATAAATTGGTTAATACATTAAATTACTACTAGCAACATATGAGATGTATAACTCAACTGATATATTAACTTGTACTATGCAAACCAATTAATTAAAATAACTTGCTATTTGGTAACACAATGGAACACAATGAATGGTAATTGTTACTCAAATGGTACTTTATACTCGTACAAAAACTGCCTTAAGAAGATGTTAATATATTCTTGATAACATGATACGGCGAAATGATCGATATAAATCAAAATGCATGTTTTCTTTGACTTCAAACTATGTAAAGAGAGACTGTTAAGTAGGTGGTATCTGATTACATACAAAGTTTAATTTGATAACGAATAAATTTTGATAATCAAACAATTTGTTGCCACGTAACCTTATATGAAATAATGCATAATTTATCATTATGTATATTCCTTGATTTTACCGCAATCATATTTTTAATATGTCAAAAACGGATGAAATGAATGACAAATATATTTAAATCATTACTACCTGTACCAAAAAAAAACTTACTGTACCAGACAATCCACCATTCAATGTTTGATATTTACATATAAAACATATTAAATGGTAATCTGTAAAGGACTACCTTAATAGAAAAACAGAACAGAACATACCTTTATAAACTCATGTTACATAATATATCGCTTGAGTATACATAATAGTGGTGAATATTTGTTAATTAACACATGGCATTGTTTTATCTAATATTTCTACCTCACAGTACAATATTATTTTTATTATCATGAAAGATGAAAAAAGAAAACAAACAAATACACAGATAAAATCAGAAGTGTCACATAGAACTGTAGAACTTTTTTACTCCTTTGTTATGTAAATCTATAGTTCTTTTGAACTCATTAAGGCTCTTCAATACCTCATATTACGCTAAATTGTGAACAATTGAGCTACTAAAGAACCTTTTTTGCTACATAATTCATATTTATTCATTTGACAAGAAAAGTCTGATTAAGAATCTGTTTTCTATTTATATTTAGACAGCAGTAAATTCTTTGCTTTTTTAAAGTTTGGCACGATGAAATGTCTTTGTTCATACTTATTTTATTGACTACAGAGAATATCTTGATTTAGTGCCCTTTTATTTAAGAAGCCATTTTAGTATAGCTTTTAGTGTTGTCTTATAAATTACAGCAGGTGGCTGGTTACAGAACTTGAAAATAACGAGTTTCCGTTGTATACTATTATTTATGAAAAACAGGTTAAAATATAAACTTTTTGGTTTCCTAATTGATAAAGTTAATAGACGTTTGTTCAACTTGCATGTATTAGAAATGTAAAACCGCAATTAAAGTGTCTTAAAACGCTTTTGTCAGTTGGATCCGGAAGTTGAAAATTAGAAATATAGACCACAACTTGATGTAACTTATGAAAAACAGCTATCATAGGTATACATGTTCATAACTGTAATATTAATTTTCCTTCTGCAGCATGATGCCAGGAAATCATTCGATATTGTTGTCTACGGCATGGATTTTGCTGTGCTCATTTAATCTTCTAAACGATCAATAAAGTTAAGTTTGTTTAAAAACAGCATGTCAAAAATTTGGCTTGTGTTCTATAACATACAATAATTATTATTTTGTTTCATGAATGCAAAGCATAATTACCACACATCATTTCAATACATTTATCTTACTAAATATATGCTGCTCTCATAGAACAAAAATAATGCGAGTAAGTTTATTGACTTTCTCTGAACGACACTGTCAAAATATAAAATAAATCAAAAAGAACATCTTAAAAAATATAATGTCGATACTATGACAAGATATTGTCCGTATCAATCGTTTTTATCATCATTCAAGAAAATGTGTATTATATTCGAACATCTATTTAGTTGTTTTATATTTATGAAACATGTGTTAGTTTAAACATATTTATTTCCCGAATATTTACATGATATACATAATACAATACAATCAGAATACAAATATATAATATATTCAAAGAAAAGGATGAGAATGAAAGACTAAGTCTTATAAAATTCTTCTCCTTTTAGTGTAACTTTATAATGAGTCGATTTTCTAATATTTTGTACAATTATCAAAAAAGTGGAATGTAAATATTTGTGACGAAGTAAACGTTATATTTATAAGTAATCATCGGGATAAGAATTAGAAATTGTAATAACGAAAAAAGAAGAAAGGAAAACAAATAATAAAATAGGAAGAAAAAAGAAAGAAAGAGAAAAGAAAGATTGCTTCACTGTTTCACTTTAAGTTCAGAGAAATCGCTTTGATTCTGAGATAAAAGTATGAACGTGTTTAAAGATATTGGCATTATCAGTATCTGAGATGTCCGGGTTGCCAAAAAGTAGGGTGTTGAGGGTTATATCGAAATTATTTAGATTTCCCAATAATTTTTCTCTACATGAACGAAAGCGATTGCATTCAAAGAAGTAATGAAAGTTAGTTTCCATTTGACCACACTCACATAATGGCGATGGTGATATATTTTTAAGAAACAAATGATAATTTAGGGAGCTACATTTTGTGCGTAACCTGGTGTGAAGAATTTGAAGTTTTCTATCACCAAAATAAAAGTATTTTGGTGTAGTTTTCTTATCACGTAATAGATAATTTTTAAACATTGAAAGGGTTGGTAGATTCCTTATGTTAAGGGGCAAGTTGTTCCATTCACGAATTGAAGATGGGAAAAAAGAACTAAAGTATAAAGATGTCCTTGCTGAAATACCAATAGTATCGTTTGAATTTCTAAGGTTATAACGAGTGTTTGTTTGATACGGTATTGGTTCTGACAAATATTCTGGTGCAATGCCATGTTTGATTTTATAGAATAATGTTAATCTATGTTTATAACGTCTTTGTTCTAATGTTTCCCAATTTACTTCATTATTTAAGTTTTCAATTGAAACTAATCTTGTTGCACCAGACACTATTCTAGCACATTCATTTTGTATTTTATCTAAGAGGTCAAGTTCATACTGAAATGCGTTTCCCCATACCACATCCGCATATTCAAGGATTGGTCGGATAAACGATATATAAATAATTTCAAGAGATTTACGATCTAGCATGAATTTCAGTTTTCTCATTATGTTCACCCGTTTCCATGCTTTTTCATTAATATATTCTATATGTGAATGCCACAGGCAATTGTGAGACAAAAATAATCCTAAGTGTTTATGATCTTTTACTTCAGGTATAGTTTGATTAAGCATTTGAAGTGGTTGGTGATATGAATTTCTTTTTCTAGAGACAATAAGGGATTCTGATTTAGACGGATTGAAGGTGACAAGCCATTTTTCTGCCCATGCAGCTATTATTTCAATATCTGATTGTAATTGTTGTGCTGCAGTTTGTGGGTTTTCAATAACAAGATAGAGACTGGTATCATCAGCAAAAAGATTAACATTGGATTGAAGATCTTGGACTATGTCATTTATGTAGATGAGAAAAAGTAAAGGACCAAGGATCGAACCTTGTGGAACACCAGCTGAGAGAACACCCCAAGAAGATTTGGCATTTCTTAGAACAACACACTGACGTCTGCAGCTTAAATAATCCTGAAACCATTTAAATATGTTTCCAGATACACCATAATATTTTAATTTACAGAGAATGCCTTTGTGCCAGACTTTATCGAATGCCTTGCTTATGTCGAAGAATATAACTCGAGCTTCGAGACCGTCATCAAGTGCTTTGCAAAGTATGTCATAAATATAAACAAGTTGATTTACAGTTGAATCCCCGGGTATAAACCCAGATTGCACAGGCGTAAGAATTCTATTCGCGTTCAAATGATTAAATAAATGCTTAAAGATCAGTCGTTCAAAAACTTTTTCCATAGTGTTGAGCAGTGAAATTGGTCTATAATTAGAAGGGAGAGATGCATCACCTTTTTTAAAGATAGCAGTAACATGGGCTTCCTTCCAAGAGGCTGGTACTTTACAGCAAGATAGAGACTGATTAAACAGATTAGTTAAAGGAATAGAGAGTTCTTTTGCGGCTTCACGCAAAATTTTATTACTAATACCATCTGGTCCAGATGCTTTGTCGACTTTAAGAGATTTAAGAATATCTTCAGTTTCAGATGCAGTTAGTAAAAGATCGTTAATAACAGTGGACGTTGTTTGTGGACCTAGGTCAGGAACATTTGAGTCAGAATTATCAATATAGGTTTGATTTAAGAAATACTCGTTCAATAGGTTTGCCTTTTGGTCATCAGAGAATACAATTTCCTGGGTGTTTTGATTTTGTAATGGGGGAATTGACGTTGTCTGTGTAGGTGAGATAAAAGATTTTAATATTTTCCACCAGTCTTTTATGAAACATGTGTTACGCTATATATCAAGAAAAAGTTTTAGAAAGCTAAATATGATAGTATGACAATATATATCGCCTTTTCATTGTTGTGTCATTGTAAAAAAGAATCATAAACGTAGCTTATGTAAGCAAACTTCTAAATCTTGGTGTTGTATCAAACTTAGTCAAGCTATAATAAAATCATTCAGTATATGCGTGCATACATTAACCAAATTTGAAAACATATTATAGTGCTATTAGTATCATTTTTATGTAATCTATGTTAATATAAATCTTGCAGCGCATTGTGAATCTTTCATTCTGTTCAATACAAATCTTATTCCCTGCGGTCTGGAGACCACAGGGTATTGGTTCGCGTT
The DNA here is from genome assembly GCF_026571515.1 of Ruditapes philippinarum. NCBI lineage: Eukaryota > Metazoa > Mollusca > Bivalvia > Venerida > Veneridae > Ruditapes > Ruditapes philippinarum. The sequence continues at coordinate 104,605 of NW_026860373.1, read as the reverse complement.
TATTTTTTGAGGCATGGAGGAGCACGTGACCTGTTTTCGGTACATGGAGGAGCATGTGATCTGTAAACCGTACATGATTGGTTAATTGACCTTTTCGAAAACCTGGCTAAATACCGTTTGCCGGTATGTTACGGATAATCCTCTAGGGAATAAGTCAGAATTACACCTAATTAAGAACAAAAAACTATTACGTGATATTTTTAATTTTCTATAATTATGTTACCGTTTAAGGTGGAAAAACTTGAATGGTGTGTTTGAAAATTATCAATGTTTCTTAAATATGTATCTCAAAATGTTACAAACAATAAATTGTTTATACTGAAAATCTACAAAATTAAAATATTCGTAGTGGCATCTGCCATAATAAATAGAGATATTTTCTGCGAAAACTTGTGTGTTTGCTTAATTATTTTTTGCTCGGAATTATTCATAAAATGGTAGACCTATTTAATCATTTTCTTAAAAAGAAATAATTGTTTTATGTTCGACCTTCTCTGGTCATCAACGGTCACCAGCGATTAAATGAAATATCTTTATATCATTAAAAATGTTCCCCGCAGGAAACCATTTTACTTGTACTATTTCTTTAATTGATTCTTAATAAATATCATGCAAATACTACCCGTCAAATATAATTTGTCATTTATATGATTATTATGATACAATACAAAGTAACGCCTTTCAAAGTTTGATAATGAGTTTCTGATTTAACTGATATAGTTAAATATTCCTGATAAACTGATATAGTTAAATATTCCAATTAACTCAATTGTTTTTCGTTTTTTATTTAAGTTTGATAACATTATTGACGATAAGTTACGAGAATATGATTAGCAGTGTACATTTATATTCGTGTGAAATGATGATATCAGATAACAATGCAAATATACTTCATTCAGCAGTTTCCTACTGCATAATATCAAACTATATGTCTTTCATCTTAACAATGCTTTGTAACACCGCACTTTGGGGTCAAACGCACTTTGGGGTCCGACCCAATAGTGCGTTACGCACTTTGGGGTCCAATTTCGACCCCAAAGTGCGTTAAACAGGTACATATACATTTTTTAACATCAGGCAAATGACCGCACTTTGGGGTCATAGAGAATGAATGTTCATTATGTTTTAAATAATATATTGTAGTCAAAGCCAATGGCAAACAAAAAAATCAGGGTATTAAATAGACGCAAAACATGTGCCCTTAATTATAGTAGAATCAATAGGGATTTAATTAATAATATTAAGCTTAAAATATTTTTTCCATTTATTTTAAAAGAATGTACACCTTACATTAACTCCATTGTTTTTAGCTAAATGCATTATTTCCCGTATTTTATTTACACATTTTATAGAAATATGATAGTCTTTGCATAGACAAAGGTATAAATTCTGTGTAATCTTAGTAAGACATTTCAGTTACAAATATGGGTCTGATAATATGTTGAAAGAGCCATTTATTTAGCTAAATGTGACATATAGGAAACTTGACTAGGTGTAGATTCGGCTTTCAGTAGTAGTCCGTACAGGCAGTACTAAAAATATCAACTATTCAAGTAGTCGTAAATTAAGAGTGGAGCTTCAGAATAACGTAAAATTCTCAGTTGGGGTATAGAGGGGATTGTGGGGTATCGATCCCCCCGAGGGTTAAAAATAACATTTTAAAGGCCCATTATGCTTTTTTTTTGTTTTTCTTAAAGTTTTTTTTTATTTTGATGTTCTTCTATATTATCCAAAAATACACATTGGCCAATTACCTGAACAATCTTTTTCATCTGTTGCTTTTAAGCAATAAAAAGTACAGTTATAGTGAATTAGTATTTTATAGAGAAGTCAAATACTACATTGTTTTGACCACTTTTATGACAAATAATTTCACATTTATCGCTACTTTATTCAGGTAACAAGCATCTTACATTTCTCTGATACCATTATTTTAACATAATAAAATTCATGTTTGCTCTTTCTAAAGAAGTATGTAAGATTTCCCATAAAAAAACCTCTGACGAACGGTGGTTACGGAGCTTACAAAAACCCTTAAATTTGTTGATAAGCTTAATAATGTATTTGTAAAAATCACTATTCATAGTCCGATTGAAATAACTTGATGTTTTACCAGGACATTGCAATAGAGTATACTTATAGTTCTTTGGAAAAAAATATTAACTGCATTTTATTTCATTCCCAACATATTTAAAATGGAGCTCAATATGACACCAAAAGTTATCAAATAAATGACTGACAGAACGGGATAGTTTTCGCAGCATCTTTTAATTTTAGGGATACACAATTTCTGTACTTGATTTTTTTGAACGGTGGCATAAAAGTGACATTTGCATTTTTTGGATACTTTTTTTTTTCGTACATATTTTTTTGTATGTCGTAGATATTTTTTTAGTTTTGAATACATACTTTTTTAGTTTTGCATACGTATTCTTTTTAGTTTGCATACATATTTTATTTTAGTTTTTTTTACATATTTTATTTTAGTTTTTTTGTAGATATTTTATTTTTGTTTTTTCGTACATATTTGTACATGACGCCATTTGTAAAGTAGAGGTTTAGATAATTACGCCATTTGTGAAACACCATTTTCAAACACTTCGCCATCTGGTTATTACAGTACCCAATTTGCAAATGCACCAACATTTTCATTTTTGGAGGTATCAAAAAAAATAACAACACTTTTTAGTATAAATATATTCTGCATATGGTCTCGATGTGTTTAACATTTAAAGGTGCCTTAAATCCTTCATGGGGTTTAGGATAATGAAACCCAAGTCTTAATCCTTTGATTTGAGGTGTGACCCCGACCTTGAGCCGGCACACCTGGCATATAAGCTCTGCACATTATCTGGATGTGCTAAAGAATTGACCCAAATTAAATAAAATCCTTCAAAGCTTTAAGCATTTTTTCTAAATCAGTGGAATATAAGGACCTATTTAGATAGTTGTAATACACCAGTCATTTTTCACCACCTCCCTTGCCCCCGGAGGAGAGAATCGTGTTTAAATGTTTGCGCTGTCCCGGGGCATAAGGCAGGAATGTTATTATCTGAGTATTCCCCGCAGGGCGAATATTTTACCAGTGGTCGGCTTGGTTTAAAGTCAATGCCCACCCCACCCCCTACCCCCGAATGGGTGGGGTTAAGTGGTGCGTATTCATGGAATACTAACTGATCACCAATCCAATTATAGTGCATGTATATAATAATAAAAAAAATCAATAATTATATAAGATACATATAATTTAAAAAATGGGCCGAAAGGGTTGGCCGAAACCATCTTTGCCCTGCCGAAAACGAGAGGGCCGATTCCAAAAATGGTCCGAAATGTGTCCAAACTACTGTGCTAGTTTTATACTCAACTATGGGTTGTTATGAGATGTGAAGGCTGTTTTGATTGGCTAAAATATGTACGAAAAACAAAAATAAAATATGTGCGAAAAACTAAAATAAAATATGTATGCAAAACTAAAAAACAATATGTATACAAAACATAAAAAAAATATGTATGCAAAACTAAAATGAAATATGAATGCAAAACTAAAAACAAAAAAAATGCAAATATCTCTATTATGCCAACGTAATTATGTTATATGAACACATTTTTTAGATATTTCAAGTGGTAAAATTAATGAAACTTTTATCACTTAAGCATCATAAAGTATTGACCGCCATCTTGAACTCCACCTCAAATATTTCAATGTCGCAGATCGAAAATAAGTCAGTACTCAGTATTTAAGCAGAACTCAGATGACACCTTTAGACCTCTTGAACCCAAAGTGCGTTGATATGTAGCATATTAACGCACTTTGGGGTCAATTTCTCGATTTTGACCCCAAAGTGCGTTGGACCCCAAAGTGCGGTGCGAAGTTTAACGCACTTTGGGGTCGGACCCCAAAGTGCCTTTGACCCCAAAGTGCGGTGTTACAATGCTTTTCTGAAATCCAATCTCATCAATACAATAAATATGAAGTTATTTGATCAAATGTTTATATTGAAGTATAGCGAACATTTTATGGTGATGCATCATTACTTACTTATTAATATAACTTGAAGCTGACAAGAATGTTTGTGATTTACGTAGTTTAGTTTATGTATCTTTTATTAAGAACAGTCAAAGAAAACATCACGCCTCTCACTAATTTAACTTAAAGATATACCTGGCAGTTTTGTTTTAAAGAAAGAACCAAATCTACTTGACCTGTAATAAGATATTCAACTTCCCAAACACAGTTAAAATTAGACATATCCAGAACGAATTACAAAGTTTTCAATTAATCCTGGGATAAGAATCTTTTACTCTATAATGAGCATAGTATATCTTTGAAATACCCTTTGGTACTTAATAGGTTACTGTTTTTTGGTTGTTTTTTTATTTTAATTTTTTAGTGCTTTTTTGTTATTTTTGTGCTTTTTTGTGTATCTGTTTTGATTTTTTCCCAGATATTTCAGTCAGGACAGGACAACGTGCCAGTATTAATTGTTTAATCTATTGGTGGCAATGCTGAGGCAACATGTACCTGTTTGACAAACGAGAAACAAATCATTTTATTTACAGAAATTGTATTGTTTCAACAAAGTACCATGATATCGTACTCCAATAAAACACAGGTAATGATTCCGCTGATATACATGAACTAATACGCGTGGGATACTAAGGAAAATCTATTATAACCTCGGATTTAATACGGATTGAAAGTAGTTCTACAACGTAATTTTAGAAGTAACCGAAAACAAAGGCTGTAATCTTTGATAATGTATAAAAATGTATATATTTGACATCCAATGAAAAAAGTTATGATTCAAAATATGTCTGGCATAAAAATGCTCACTGATGTACAATTATAACCAAATCCGTATTAATGTCTAAAGGTAGACAATTTGTAAATTCGGTTTCTTCAACTAAAATAATAAGCCATAGTATCATCTAACTTAATTTAGGTGAACTTTTACTCCATTTTATAGTATAAATATCTTCTTCTACTTCAAATTACAATTTGTTTACATGTTTAGTTTCTTAGCATAGGTTAGATCGAAGCGTCGTTACGGTATTCGTAATGTGTATTCTAACTTTTGTGTTTGAATCCGGAGCTTGACAGAAAGGGCAAAAAAGTTGCTATTGTTAAATGTCATTATCATAAACATTTATTTACATACATTACTTTTGACCTGGTGTATTCTTTGGGATAAAAAACAATCGTTCTCAAGCTGTATTCCTGTCTCAGTAATATATTTTCTTGCCTGCGAAATTCAGATGGTATACACTGTGTGTCTTGTACTATACATATAAATGAATATCATTTCATCCCTCGCCTTTATATGTAAATTTGCAATACAAAATGATGCATTCCCTTTTTCTTAATAAGGTAGACACTGATATAGAATAACATACAGGTAGGTATTGTATATCTAAATGTTGTAGACATTATTGCAATTAAACGAAAATAAACGCCCTAAATTTTGATAACTCAAGTAAAAGAATAATTTTAATGTTTACTTTACCGTTCATTGTATAAATGTTATACATTCATTGGAAATAAAAATAAATGCAGGTGCACTTGGCATTTGAAATATTGCATAAAAAATTCACAAACATAGACATTTTATTACGGAACGATCAAATTTTAAGGTTAACAATACATTTCATTTTGGCATGAAACATAATTTGAATGTATATAATGATTATGGGAAGACATTACGTCTATAATAAATGACAACTTAATTTATTCATTTTGAATTTATTTAGGCGGTCTTCAGCATTTATTTTTCTGTTTCAACGCGCCAGTAGGGTATGTTTTTAAAGATAGAAGATCATGGAAACGAATTAGTTAACTAATTTAAATATAGAGAGCAGAAAGGTAGATAAGAGGTATCGAGGGGTTTCTGTATTGTTCATGTGTTTTTATTTTATCGTCGGCAAATTTCTTTTCCCACCTTGAAAATTATATGAAACGATGTATGTTCAAATAAAATATTTAACCTATAAAAAAGTTGACGACCGCTTTGAATTTTAGGAACAATTAGTAAGATATACCTTTTCTTCACCAAAATATTATTTGTACCAGTAAAGAAGACTACATTGTATATTTATCATTCAAAGTTTGTAATTCAGTTCAAATATCTAAAACCTGTTGCCTTGTTGACATAGTACGAGTATAAGGCTTTGTTTATTTACATTATCCATTAAGTTTTTATTTCGTTCGTTTGTTTGGATATTTTTCTTCTTTCGTTTGTTATTACATTAAAGTTCTGTTCTTCAATATTAATATTTTACATTAGCCCAGTTACATAATTCACCAAGATGACGTGTGATTTGTCAATTACAATCAAATATCCAGTAACAAGAAATAATGATATGCATGACTGATATGAAATGCCAAGAATCACGGTGATAGGGCGATTACCAAAATTTTTCCGCGCAACGTCAAAATATCATCCTTCTGACCGAGACACCGTATACTTCTGGACAAAATATTAATGGCGGGATAAACAAATTCCAGGAAATAGCTTACAAAATATCTTACTGCTGGACATTGCAAAATTATTCCAATTGTTCAAGTATTCCATTGAATTTTTGAGACAATTTATCGTTAATCTAGCACAATACAATTCACAAAAACACATACTTCGAAGAAATAGCGTTTACAAAAGATCGTGTGGACCTCAACATGACTTGTACTTGTCACAAAAACATGTGTTATAACTACGATGTCTTTGTTCTATAATCTAATGAGCTCGTATATTTATTATGGTTAACCCTAAGTTCAAATTCCATACAAAATTGTGTGTTTCTATCGTAAATTTCAGGGAATATATGTTGAAAGAAGGCCTACTGACCCGAATATTGGAGCACCGTACAACACTGAATTCAAACACCGCATTCTTTTTCCGTTAGACCGATAAATACTGGCACCGTCTTCTTTTGAGTTATACAATTTTCTTACAAATATGTTTTATTTGATGAAAGATTGTTTACTTGCTGTTATGTTATGTTGTTGCTATCATACGTTATGTTATGTAATGGAAAATTTCTGAAGGTCTTATCTGTGTTAATACTACCAGTTAGATAAGTGCAAACAATTTACTTCCAGTTAGTTTGAAATGATTTCTTATGTCAAACCATTGTTGAGAACGTTGCTTTATGAACTCGGTGCTCTCTTTTAAAGTTACTGGCAAATTTTCGGTATCCTTTAATGACACCCAGTTGTGTTGTTCATATGCCTCAATAGTACAATTAGAACCACGGACAAAAGTATTTGTTACGTCACCATTTAATGATGCTCCTATTTCAAGCAAACTGTTATTCACACCAAGTAACCGTTGTATTAAGCTTTTTGTCTGAAATATGCTGCACTGTATACTGCTTATGGCATAGAGAAATTTTAAATTCCGCCAATCTCCTCCGGGTTCCTTTTGAAATCGTGTCAGTGCTTTGGAGAGCGCTATTAACATTATTGTCCGCAAATCCCAAATTCTATTTGAAGCAATGCTTACTTCTGAAATAATCATCACAACTTTTTCATTGTAACCAAGAGAGGACCAGTTTTCTGATAACCATTCAGTTTGGTAAATTTCGTTTTTTGAACGGTTTTTTTTGCAGCTTCCAAAGTTTCACCATTTTCCTCAAACCCTAGCAAATCTATATCTCCTTTACCCGAAGAAAGTCCAGGTGCCAATTTTTTTCCTTTCATACTCAATATATAAAATTGATCTGTTTGTCTTCTTTTTATCGTGTCGTCTATGATTCCTGGATGAATTTCTTTTGCAATTCTAAGTTTGTTATTATAAGTGTTTATAATTCCTTGGCTAGGTACGGCAAAATTGATGGATGTTGTTTCGGGGGAGATATTCCCTCCTTTAGAACACTGTCCTAGATGGATTCCCCGGTTGATTTTATATCAGAAAGAAATCTTAATATTTTTCCATGAAATAGCCTATAAATTACACGCCAGAATTTCATCGTGTCATCTTCGTACGTCATCAATGAAGTTATTGGCAGACTATAGCATCTAACAACACCGAGAAACAAAAGGAATGAAATATTTGTTAATGGGAATTTCTTATTGCATACTAATTTGATAAAGTTGCAAAAGTCATAACACAAATTTTCATGCTGTAGTTTTTGCAGGAACCCGGGCAATATTTCCATAATCTCTTCAGTCATGGTCTCCAATGTGCCTTTTTTAAACAATCTTTTGCGAAAGTTTGACTTCATCAATCGTATTACTGATAAAAAACAAAGGAGTTTAGGCGTTTAATATTTCACTTATTTACCCTTGAAGATGTCAGTCCATACTTAGCAATGAAAGGAAAAAAAAGTGAAGCCGGAAACAATAAAAACGTGTCCTTATTACACTTACACAACTAAAAGCACCAGAAATATCTTTTCATACTTCTCTTTGATTTTGCTATGTTCTCAGCCTGATCAAACGATTACATAATTATAATTGTCGCTGTAGTTCTTTTACAATTAATCAATATAAACCAATATACAACCTAACATTTTAACAGATCAAGCAACAACAAAGTGAACGTGTGGGATATTAAACAATATTACAGCCTATCAGATTATGTAACTAACTGTGTTTTATCAATAATCAATCGGGTTATTATCATCATATGCATCAGTTTTGTAATAAAGCACAAAACAAATAAAATAACTGACAAAGAAACTGAAAAGAGGTGTTAAATCTATCATTCTAACACTTTCGGAAATTTTTCTATATAAACAAAGAAGGCCCGAAGCGTGCATTATTCTACAACAATGCACTCGCCATTCTTATTATCTCCCTGTGTATTTTCACATTGAGGTCGCCATTTTGTTTGAAAAATCTGATAAATAAAAAACATTTTTTGTCGAATTTTGCTGTGAAAACTATCTAGAATGAAAGAAAATGGTCTAACTAAGAAAATGGATCCGAACACTAATATCTTTTATTCAGTCGTTAACGATGTACAGACGTTTAAACTGATGTTTACGTAACGTCACAATGTAGCGCCAAACAGCACGTGCAAAACAATCAAATCAAGTACGCTATTTTAATATCACAAACGAGTTAAGTTTTACATTTATTTCTCTTTTAGTAATTTGTATTTCGCTTGAAAAATTATAGAGTGAATTAAAATAAACAAACAAAGTTTTATCAACGTTTTCAAAACTCGTTATTCTACACACGGTAGATTTAACGACAGTTTTTTTTCAACCCACTGGAACAGCCTTTAAAGAACGTTTCTATTAGAAACTCTGGGGCGAAAACAATTTAACCACCAAACATAAAGTCCAACTTTATAATAATAAATATACTTTTTCTTGACGTGTTAGAATGGAAATAGATATTATTCTTCGTGCATTATTGTATAATAATGCACTTTTTTCGTTCAAATGCTTTGTAATTAATCACTCAGGCCTATCGACCTTCGTGATTATATTACTACGCATTTGACCTCAAACCGTGCATTATTCTACAACAATGCACTCAGAATTTATATCTATTTCCTAAATATGACTCCAAGTTTTTAGGTAAATAATTTGATTGTTGTGAACTCATAACTTAACATTTTATATAAAATAAATTCAGCAATCCAAAATTGATAATAGACATTTCATAGATAAATTACATTGCTAGCAGGAACATATTCGATCTTTAACTCAACTGATATTTTAACTGATAAAAAAATATGCATTGCTATTTGGTAACACAATGAACTGTAATTGTTGTTCATATGGTAATTAATGTTCGATAAACATTTGTTAATATATTCCTTATAAACATGATATGGCGAAATGATTGCTGCATATTTGTTTGGTGAAGCAAATTTGACTCAAAACTATGTAAAGTGTGTTAGCCCATTGAAACATGAAGGTGTTAACTGATTACTTTGATATCGCTAGGTTATAGAAAAAACAAATTTTAATACGTAAACTATTTGTTGCCACGTAACCTTATATAAAATTATGCAACATTTATCATTATGTATATTCCTTGATTTTATGCCAATAATATTTCTAATATAATGTCAAAAGCGGATGAAATTATTACAGTCTGTACGAGACAAACTAACATTCAATGATTGGTATTTACATATATGAACAACAATCGTAATCTTTAAAGAAGTACCCTTATAGAAAAACAGAATAGAACAGAACATAAATTTATTCTCAACTTACATAATATAACACATGAGTATATATAATAGTGGCGAATATTTGTTAATTAACGCATGACATGGTTTTATACAGCATTTCTACACAAAGTTCAATAATATTTTAGGTATTTGTAAGTAGAAAATTAATGATTCTCATGAGAGATGAAAAAAACAGACAACAAAACAACAACAAAATACACATATAAAATAAAAAGTTTCACATAGAACTGGCTTTTACTCCTTTGTTATGTGTATATCTATAGTTCTTTTGAACTCATTAACGCTCTTGAATACGTCATATAACGCTAAATTGTGTCAACGATTGAGCTACTAAAGAACCTTCTGTGCTACACAATTCATATTTTTTTATTTGACAAAAAAAACTCAGATTAAGAATCTGTTTTCTATTTATATTTTGACAGCAGTAAGTTATTTGCTTTTTTAAAGTTTGGCACGATGAAATGTCTTTGTTCATACTTATTTTATTGACTACAGAGAATAACTTGATTTAGTGCCCTTTTATTTAAGAAGCCATTTTAGTATAGCTTTTAGTGTTGTCTTATAAATTACATATGCAGGTGGCTGGTTACAGAATGATTTTCATTGCTGTTTTACAACTTGAAAATAACGTGTTTCCGTTATATACTATTATTTATGAAAAACAGGTTAAAATATAATCTTTTTGGTTTCCTTATTGATAAAATAAATAGACATTTGTTCAACGTGCATGTATCCGAAATGTAAAACCGCAGTTAAAGTGTCTTAAAATGCTTTTACCAGATGGATCCAGAGGTTGAAAATTAGAAATACAGACCATAACTTGGTGTAATTTATAATAAAACATTTCAAACAGCTATCCTAGGTATACATATTCATAACTGTATTATTTATTTTCCTTCTACAGCATGATGCCAGGAAATCATTTCATATATTTGTCTACGGAATGGATTTTGTTGTGAGCATTTAATCTTCTAAACGATCAATTATTTTTGAAAACATACTGTGCGGATACAATAAAGTTAAGTTTATTTAGAAACAACATGTCAAACATGCGGCTTGTGTTCTGTTACATACAATAATTATTGTTTGTACCTTTTTTTATATGAATGTAGAGCATAATTACCACACATGATTTCAATATAGATATCTCACTACATATATGCTGCTGTTATAGAAAAATGCGAGTAAGTTTATTTGTTTTCCCATGAACGACACTGTCAAAAATATGACATAAATCAAAGGAAACATCTTAATAAATGTTATTTCGATACTGTGACAAGATATTGTAAATCAATACATTTTATTATCATACAATGTTTTGTTTGTAAATTTATACTATATACGAACAACTATTTCGTTGTTTCTATGTTGTGTTACTTTATAGATGACAAATAAAGTTTTAGAGAGCTAAAAATATGATAGTATGACAATATCTATCGCCTTTTCACTGTCGTGCCATTGTCAAAATGAAACATAATCATAGCTTAAGCAAGCAAACTTCTAAATCCTTGTGTGGTATCATTTTAAACTCAATCAGTATGCATGCATACATTTACTTGTAAATGGGAAAACGTATTAACTTGCTATAATTATCATTTTATGTAATCTATTTTAAATAAATATCTTGCAACGCATTGTGAATCTTTCATTCTGTTCAATACAAATCTTATACTATTCCTTTATTCGATTCTTAAAAAATATCATGCAAATACTACCCGTCAAATATAATTTGTCATTTATATGATTATTATGATACAATACAAAGTTACGTCTTCTAAAGTTTAATAACGTTTTCCTGATTTAACTGATATAGTTAAATATTCCTGATTGAACTGATATAGTTACATATTCCCATTAACTCAATTGTGTTTCTTTTTTTATTTAAGGTTGATAACATAATTTACGATAAGTTACGGAAATATGATTAGCAGTGTATATTTATATTCGTGTGAAATGATTATATCAGATAACAATGCAAATATCCTTCATTTAAAAGTTTCTTGCTGCATAATATCAAATTATCTGTGTTTCATCTTAGCAATGCTTTTCTGAAATCCAATCTCATCAATTCAATGTAATGCGATCAAATGTTTATATTGAAGTTTAACGTACAACATATGGTGGTGCATCATAACTTACTAACTAATATAATTTGAAGCTGACCAGAACGTCTGTGTTTTTACGTATTTAAGTTTTTTTAGTTAATGTATCTGCTATAGATTTCGCTGAACTACATGAACTAGTAATACGCTTAAGTTACCGAGGATGCAACTGACTGTCAATGTTATAAACAATTATTAACAAACATTACTGGTGTATGTTTTAATAACTCAAGCTGTCTTCCTATCTCAGCTAATAAATATAATTTTTCATGCCTGCAAAATTCAGATATTTATGTATAACTGCATGTCTTATACAAACTATACATGTAATTTATCACTGGCCTTTTTATGTTGCTTTGCTCACAAAGGATTCATTAAAATTGTTTTTGTAACCTTCCCTTATTTTTGCATAAGGTAGACGCTGATCTGGAATAATATACTGGTAGGTATAGTGCCTCTAAATGTTGTAGACATTATTGGAATTAAAAGAAAATAAACGCCCTAAATTTTGATAATTCATGAAAGCATAGTTTTATTGTTTACTTTAGAGTTTTTTGTATAAATTTTATATATGCATTGGAAATAGAAATAAATGCAGGTGCGCCTGGCATTTGAAATAGTGTAGAAAAAAATCACAAACATGGACATTTAATTACGAAACGATCAAAGTTTAAGAAGAGCAAAACATTTGACTTTGGCATGAAAAATAATGAAGGAAATAATAACTACGAAACGAACTTACGTCTATCATATATGACACTTTGATGTATCTATTTTGAATTTATTAAAGCGGCCTTCAGCTCTTATTTAATATTAAAAAAAACAAATTCTGTATTGTTTTAAATTAAGTATTTCAGGAAAAAAATCCCGGAAAAGTGCACAATATCACTGTTAATCGTTCTTCGAAACAGCGTCCCGAGAGTTATTTATAACGCGTCAGTGACGTATGGTTCTAAAGAGAGAAGATCAGGAAAGAATCATCCGCTTCTCTTATTTAAATATAGTGAGCGGACTGGTAGGTTAGAGGTATCCAAGGTTTCTTATTGTTTGTTAATTTATCGTCTGCAAATTTCATTTCCCACCTTAATTCTTTTGATTTGGTATGAAACGATTTATCTTAAAATAACATAATGTTTACTTTCCGAAAAGCTGCAGGCAGATTTGAATGTTTAGGAACAATAGAAAAGATAAGCCATTCCCCACTGTATTATTATTTATACCAGTACAAAGTACTATTATTTATCAGTCAAAGTGTGTGTTGCAGAAAACAACAACAACAACAAAAATCTAAAACCTATTGTGTTGTCTTTTTCATTAACAGGCTCATGCAAACCGAGCCTGCAACATTTTCGATTTTGTCGTGTTTCTCTTTCTTTAGGGATTCTGTTTTTCTCAATTCTATTTAATTATTTACATTATCTATTATGTTTTACTACGTTCGTTTGTTTGCATATTTTCCATATGTTGTTTGATATTGTTTCACATTTATGTTCCGTCCTTCAATATTAGTATCTTACATTAGCCCAGTTACTTCATACATCAAGATGACGTGTGATTTGTCAATTACAACCAAATATCCAATAACAAGAATAATGATATACGTGACTGATATGAAATGCCAAGAATGGAACACAAACCTTCATCTGTCACTAGACTATAAACCTCATATTGTATATGATAATATCATGACATTGGTTATGTTGAACGTAACTGATAAAAACAGTGTATGGACTTGTTGTTTTGCAATAGCAGCGTTAATGACGCACATTATTCCTATCATGTTTGTGATTTACAGGGGGCTTCTAATAATAAGGTATATTCTTTTCTTCAGTAGTTTGTTTAACTGCCGAACATGTGCTAGTTATCTTTTTCAGATAAAAACAATATGAAACAATAGTGTTTTCAATTCTTTTTCATGACCGTAACTATTTATTTTTCATTTGTTTACAGATAATTCTACAATTAAGCATCTTACCATTGTTTTGTATTTTGTCTCACTAGCATAATACTCTGAAGCTCATCATGTAGGAATAATAAATTCTCTCGTATCACGGATAAATTGTTAATAAAAAGAAGAAAACTGTTTCTTCCAATCTCTAACTTAACGTTCGGTGTAATTGTTTTAATAATCAATGCTCCGGTATGTCCGCAAGTAGCGAAATGACTGTAGGTAGCGGATATCTTATGATTGGCAAATCGGTCAATTAAAGTGTCCTGACTTTCTACTGACCTTATGGGTAACTTTCCGAAAATCCGAAGAATTCCAAAATTAGAGAAAATTCAAATAGGAATTATATTTACTTATAGTTGTACCTTTTATACCAAAATGAATATTTAATGATACAATTATGATAATAAATTTCAAAAATATACACAGGCGCTATATTACATGGTACAAAACCAGTGCTTTGCTTTCTGTAATTCAAAAACACTTGTTTTGCATAGTTATGTTCAAAATAAAATTAAATACAATTTACCAATTTGTCACTGTGAGTGTGTTCACGCAGTCTGTAGAAGCAAAACCACTTCATACCATTGTGACAACAGAAAAAAACAATGATCATGAATAATAAATAAGAAATAAATGTACTTGTATGTAGAAACAGGAAAAAATGTTATGCCTGGAAAAAGATGAGCAAATAATAACCAGTAAATCAGGCAAGGACAAATACAAAAGATTAAGCTGCTTTTGTTGTTAATTTGTTTGTGAATACGAATGGCAAAAAATAAAAAAGATTCATGCCAGAACATTGTTACAGTTGATACTATATCAATGACTTTGTCATACAAAGTTGTCAGAATTGGCAATACTTCAATATATCATAAGGTTTTTTTTTAATTGTTAGATCTGTCATATAATCATACAGATAACGCAAACTATGTTGGATATTAGATAGTAATCCAGTGAGAATAATTTATTGTTGACGCTATAACGTGTGGTTTTAGTGTATCTCAGTTTACGAATTACAGATATTATTAAGAATGTTTAGACTATACGCGAACGTTGGAAAAATATACAAAAATAACTGGAATTAAAACGTTTACGTGCCTTACTCGCCTGCGGATGTTTCTCAATCCAAAATTTCACTATAACCATGATTAAATGTTGAATTCTGCTTAAGACGGTGTTAGGGTGTGGGCGATAACTTGCACTTTCCAGTACCGTCCATAAACAGGCTTAATCAAACCGAGCCTGCATTTTCTTAATTTTGTCGTTTTGGGTGTTCTTTTGGAGATTCTGTTTCTCTCTATTTTACCCGCTATAATTGTCCGTCATTCAAATTAGATAATTATGTTTGTGATTATTTTCTTAGCAAATACTGTTCCGTTTAAGTAACGACGATGTGAAGAAATTAGATATTAATTTTGATTTTCAATGACAAGTGACCATGTACAAATTAAATGACAAAATCAATCATCGCGAAAACTATCGTGTAATTCATTCCAAATAACATTTTTCTAAGTTGTATAGTTAATATCGAATTTAAATTTTATGTTAACACTTGTAATGACATTTTACTGTACAGAATGTATATTTTTATGCAAGAAAATAAAACAAGAACACCAAGCGAGCATTTTGTTTAACATAACAGTAATTGTTTTGTATTTTCTACAATTTCTGGCGGACATATATATTTTTGTTTATATTTACGTCCTTTTGTATAATTTTAATTGACCTTTCTAAATGGACCTTTTTACATGTAACTTTTGTAAGGAAAACTCAGAGTGAAGCAATAGAGCCCGGATGTTTGTTATTTAACCTTTATCATAAAATAACATTTTAAAGATAAATACAGAATATACTATCCGTTCATAATTAATCTAAATTTCATTCAGAAAGTGCTACGTTGCATTGCCTGTTTTGCAATCCATCTTCTTAAGATTGCTCTATCCGATTTAGTTTTTACCTTAAGTGTTTCCAGGTTTTATATAATTATTTACTTTTATTACATGCTTTTCGGTGGTTTATAGAAATATATCAGTGATATAAAACTGGTAATTTCACTGTTTGAAACAGTGAAATTACCACTTTGATAATTTCACTGTTTTGAATTTAAGCCCCTTACGTTGTTTCAGTGAAATACCAGCGTGCACAGAACTGGGTACCAATTTAATGACGTGACGTCGTAAATGACGTCACGTTGTATTATTATATGGCGCGCTTTTCATTCAGTATTAGGTTTAATGTCTTTTTAAAACGTTTCTTTGCATATAATAAAAAGAAAATTTGTTTAGTTTAGTGTAAGATCGAAATATATTTCACCTTGTGAACACCAAAAGTTCATATTTCACTCGTGGCTGCGCCACTCGTGAAATATACCTTTTGGTGCTCACTCGGTGAAATATATTCCGATCTTACACTGAACTAAACAAATATCCTCTATTTAATTCACTTAGCATATTAAAATGCGAAATGGCATTAATATGTATTTCGGCTTTCATGTAGATATTTTCCATTATCTATGGCTTTCGTCATACACGTTACATATTATTAAAAGGTTCTTATTAACTGGAACTTAAAGCGTCTAATGTCAAGAACATCAAGTAATTTTCTGCATTCACATACACGTTTATACAAAGTCAACGACGGTTTCCCAACTTTCGTAATTGATTGACTAAGACTTTGGACGCTGCATATTGACTAATTACGAGTCATTACTGTTACTTATCACCAGGAGCGCGCGCGCTGACACATGCAATTACATATCCATGAAATATTTACAACATTTACTAGGGTAATAATTAGATTTCAATAGCAATTACTAATTCGCGCATTCAGTAACTGTTTTTTTTTTCTATACAAAAATCTTTTCTCTTCGAAATGCTCATTCTTTAACATAGTTTGTTTAACCAAAGCTGCTGAGTAAGCGAACTGTTCTGTTCCACCTTCGACAATCTTAAATGAGCTTGTTCATACTTGAATCTAGTTTAAAATAGTCAAAATGTTTAGGTACAATTTCAAAATCAGTACTGCTGATCTGTGTTCATGTCAGCTGATCTTGGTCTACCCTGATCGTATGGCAGTAATCAGTTGACACCGACCAGTTGTAGGTTTATTTCCGCTGCTTCTATGATGCAAATGATGCAATGGATATACTTAAAAATACAAAGTTCATGAATAATGGCGGTAAATGCAATTTACCACTTACGCCCCTTTAACCGGCTTAAGGATATTTCAACAATTAAACATAACAATGGTCTCATGGCGTTGAAAACAAACAAACAAAAACTTTCAAAAATGTTACTTAACTGTTGAAAAAACTTAAACTAGATAAAAAATATTCCTGCATTTTATTTTACATGTATTATCTGATATAGGACATAAAATATAAAAAAAGAAAAAAGAAATTAAAATTATTTATTCATTTATTCACCATCACATCAAATCAGTTACCAGTCTCATTACATCGGAGCAACCTTATGTTTATCTAGTATTCAAATCTGCTCATTACTGTTAGATGTCGTTAAAGCATAATGCATTCGTTATCAAGGAAGTTTATCCTTGTATACAAAAATAATAAAGGTTTACGTTAACAATTCAATATTTTTAAAGTTAATTATACGTTCTTTTACTAATGTTTCACATTCTGTATAGAGACGACTGCTACCTATTTCAGATTCATTTATAGCAAGGTTTCCAATGTGAAGAGATTCATTTGATCTTCAATGTAATTTAGTTTGGCGTACATAGAGAGAAAAAAATGGACTTAAATTAGGTCTACCAATTAGCCTTAGGTTTATTAAAATTAACGATTACTTACGTAATTTTGACTATAATCTTTAATTGAATCCTTAAACTGTTTTCAGTTCTTTACATCATTTTCTTTGTTACTATGTGTCTTTGAATTCTAATTTATCATCAAACCTGTGCATGCAAGTTAAAAAACGTATTGATTATCGATCACATAATTTCATAGAATCTTCTGATGTTTAATAACCCACACGTTCACTTTGTTCTTACTTGACCTGCTAAATTGTTAAGTAATATATCGATAAATATTGATTGATTGTAAACGAGCTACAGTTACAAACATTTTAGTCGTTGGATCAGACCGAGAACATAGCGGAAAAGTTGAATGAAAAGATATCTCTGATCTTGTAGCGTTTGCAAAAAAAAAAATAAGGACATACTTTTATTGTTTCCGTTATCATTTAGATTTCCTTTGTTAAATTCGTGCTGACATCTTCAAGGATAATTAAGAGAATATTAAACGCCTGATTTCTTTTGTAATACGATCAAGTCCGTAACAATTGTGACACGACTCTCATCCTTTCATACAAAGGTCAGTATATAAATCGCACTATATGGCCTTCATATTTTTATCCTGTTGAGTACGAAGAACATTTCAAATGAAATAAACTAACTTTTGAAGTGAACCGGCTAAATCAAACACAACCGGTAACTTGTTCAATTTTTGATGTCCTTTATGTATTTCGTTGTTGTTTTTTCTATTTGAGTTTTGTAATATTTGTTCATGAGTGACATGATTTTGCAACAAAACACACATTTCAATAAATGGAGTGGTACATTATGTAGTTGAAGTAATCATTGTAAGTACAAGTTTAGTTTCTTATATCTACAAAAATGTTTATGCAATCAAACCAAAGTGAAAAGATTTTTTAAGTACATTTGATGTAACAATAAATATCTTAACATTTTTGGTGACAATTTACGTCCTTTGTTTAATTCTATCTTTCAGTTTTACTTTGTTTATGAACAAGATTGATAATAAGTTTATCATACAAAGAAAGAAACGTACTTAAGAACGATTAGAAATTAACTTATTATTATATCCCATTTATTCGGTCAAGTCCCTAACAATTGTGACATGACCCTCACCCTTTTCACTCAAAGGTCAAATTTACACCGGTATGTCCGCGGGGAAACTGCTGATGAACGTCTAGTCAACTATTTAGAATATTTGACCAATCATCTGACCTCACGATGGTAAAGATATTATTTCTATTTGATAACTATCTTATTCATATATATTTGTAAATATAATCATTTTTGTAATATCTTTTCATCAGTGGTCGAATTGCAATTATAGACGTCTTAGACTTGATATACGGAAAGTATGAAATACATGTATCATTTGGTTTGTATATATCATATGGCGTCATTAATATACAAGCTTAAATATTTTCTTTTTAAATTAAAAACTCAAAAAGTATCTATAAATTAAACAGTTATAGTATCATACTTCTAAGTTATGTCAGGTAAAGATATTGACTTTCCTGTCTTTGATTTTGTCCAAGTTCTGTTTCCTTACATTATTGCCTTCACATATATAGTTTGAGCAATATATCAAAGAGGCGAAATATTAAAATAATATTAAATTGAAATTAATATGCAAAAGAAAATTGTATCGCTTCCTCGAATATCTCCTTGGAGTATAATTCAAAGGTTTAGTGCTTGATAAATTGTCTTAAATGAATGGTTTAACCGCAGCTCATTCACCTAACCCTATAAGCGTTTTGACAAGACACATTTGTCTGTCTGGCCGTCTTTGCCCTGTGATAATTGTAAATAATGATATATTGTCCAGGCACCATGATTTTACTTGAACGATAGAAGACGGTACAGATACAGTGTCATTCCATCAACTTCAAATAACTGGACATTGTTATCGAAATACATGTATTATAGTATGTTGTACATGTACCTTGTATATATTGATGTGCTGTTGATATAAACAACATTATATACGGTATCATCCGTATTTGATTTTATTGTTATTGATAAAGCTGATAAAGAACATTTAGCAATAATACTTATATGACGAAATTATTTTCAGGTATTCAGGTATACAATTACAGTTGCATGTATGATTATAAATATATGAGATTTGAATTGCGACTCTTTATAATTTAGCACGCAGCAAATGGAAAATCAATCGAACTATATTTAATGCCCTTTTATAATTATAACTCATGCATATTCTAGCAGTAAAATATAATCTGTCTTTGATGTTATTATAGATAATTGACGCCATTCAAACATTGAAATTCTTTTTCTGATTTTACTGCTAAAATTATTAATATGTATTTGCATTTAATCAAACAAAATTGTTTTTCGCTATTCTTTCAACTTTGATAACATACCTTAAGTAATAAGATTGTAATCATTTAGCAAATGAACTACTAGTATTTATGAAAGTATGATGTTAGATAACAATGCAAATAGTCTTCATTAACAGTTTTCTCCTGCATAATATCAAACTCTTTGTGCTTTATCAAAAACTTTTTTATAAAACATTTATGAAATCCAATCCCATTAATACCACAATTATGACGTAATGTGATCAAATGATAATCAGATAAAAGTTATAGCATATTCGTATAAGTGGTACATCAATTTGATATAGCTTGTCAAGAAGCTAACCAAAATTGTGTTGTTGTTTTTTGTTCCTTTACAAAAATATAAAACAACACTTTCTACATATTTTTGATTGCGAATTATAAATGATGAAAACGTCTGAAACAATCCACAAACATACTAGTGTCGAGGATATTTTAGTTAGTCATACTGTCATATAGACTTCCACATAATTGATTCATGTATATACAATCATAGCTTTTGATAATCTTTCGTTATGTTTTCAGAACGTTGGTACTAAAAAATAGGCAAACGTCTTCTTAATATTTTAAATTAGACATAATTAAAATAAAACGGAAGTGAACGCCCTATATTTTGATAATTCTCATGAACGCATTGTTTTATTATTTATTTTACCGCTCATTGTATAAAGATATAAAATATATGGGAAACATTAATGCAGGTGCGCCTGAAATATAGGAAGCTGTATATTAAAAAATAAAAAAAACATAGCATTTTTATTACTGAACGATTAAAATTTAAGTTTGGTTAAATGTTAAACGTTGGCATGAAGACTGTTTTTTTTAATAACTTCAGAAAGAACTTACGTTAATGAAGCATAACATTATTGTTATTTATTTATCTAAACCTTTTTATTATTTGGAAATAAAAGGAAGATATACCACGTCTTACTATAATAGTAATAGTACCAGTAATAAAGACTACAGTACTTAGTATATTCACATTGCCGTGCGTCTAAAATTTGTTATTTTAACAAAATAAAACGCATTGTCTTCTAACATTTTCAACTTTGTTTTGTTTTGGTCCGTTAATTTTGTTATTTGTTTTAATGCCAATAAATGTCTTTAATATTCAGTAAATATCAACTAAAATGATGGACAAATTGTTGGTACATACTAATTTAGTCACATATTTACCAAGTATACGAATCCTTGATGTGTTATTTATCAATTACAACCAATTATTCAATAACAAGAAATATATGTAAGCATGATTGATAGAAAATGTCAAGAATGGTACACAAAGATTCTTCTGTCGCTTGACTATTAACATAATCTACAAGTCATACAAATCATATCTGTCATATAGTTTATGATAAAATCATGACATGTTTTGTGCTGAACACATAAAAACAATGTATAAACTTATTGTTTCGCAATAGCAACATTAATTACGGACATTATTCCTATCAATTTCGTGAATAACATTGGGTTTCTAAACACAGACTGTATTCTTTTCTTGAGTAGTTCTTTGAACTGCCGAACACGTGCGAGTTGTCTTCTTCTGATAAGTATAATATGAAACAATAAATTGGATTTTCATTTTTTTCTATCTTGGCGGTTACAATAGATTTTTGTTTTGTTCACAGAAGATTTGACACAAAGCCCCATACTGTTGTTTTAGAACTTGTTCTCACCATCGAGTTGTTCAGAAGCTAAAGTAGAGTGAATAATAAATTGTCTTGTAGCACATTAGTTGAACTCGTAAAATGACAAAGTTTACATAAAAAGTGTACAAGAACATACAAAACTAGACACGGTTAGTGCATGTATATTTCTTTCGATGTTAAATATTCTGGAATGTTCCGGTACGTCCGAGTGGCGAATGTCAAATGTTTCTTTACTTTCTACTGACCTTTCCATCAAACAGAACTTACAGTAGTACCCTATATATTAACCAATGTGTAAGGACATCCTTTTTTATAAGGTTTTCATTTCGATATGAAAATACAATAATACTACACATATAAAATAACTGCAATATGATTTATACGAAAATATATCACAAAGGATTATTTTTATGCATACGCACATAAAGAAATAAACAACAGTAACAT
Source organism: Ruditapes philippinarum (assembly GCF_026571515.1). NCBI lineage: Eukaryota > Metazoa > Mollusca > Bivalvia > Venerida > Veneridae > Ruditapes > Ruditapes philippinarum. The sequence continues at coordinate 82,177 of NW_026860373.1, read as the reverse complement.
TCTCGTTTGGAATCATGCATGTTCGGAAAACAGAAAAAAAAACATGATAATGTAGACAATGATTATATATAATTAATAAGAAATAAATGTACTTTTATGCAAAAACAGGGAAGTATTATCTTTAAAAAAAACAATTATTACAAATTATAACCGATAGTAAACTGTTATGACAAACAAAAACATGAAAAAGATGCACTTGTAAATTTATTTCTGAGCATGAATGGCAAAAAAGGTATATTAATACCAGTACATTGTTCCTCTTGATACTATATGAATGACATTGTAATATAAAGTTGTCAGAATTGGTAATACTTCAATATATCATGAAGGTTTTGCAATTGTGTAATATGTCATGAAACAATACTGATAATGCAAGCTATGTTAGGTATTATGCAGTTGATTAGTTAAAACAGTTCTTTTTTTACGCTATGACGTACGTTTATTTGTGATTTTCTTTTGTATATCGTTATTGGTATGATTAAGGGAAATTATCAAGAATAAGAGTTTTATTAAGAAAATATACAAAAACAACCCTAACAAAAACATGTACTTTCTAAACCTGCTGCAATTTTCAATACTTTAAAATATTTTTAATGTTTGTGATTATTCTGTCTAAATCACTTGTCCATTTTTATTGTGTGATAAAGAACCGGCGATGAGTTAAAAATAGACATTTGTTTTGATATTTTCAATCAATAACAACAACCGTATAAAAAAGTAGCGAATTTATTTATCGCCTTATTTACTTTAGTGTACATTCGTTTATGTTGAATAATTAGTTCCTATAACTTTTAAACTAAATTTAAAGTGAACTGTATTGTTGATTTTTATCATAAAATAAGATAATAATTAAACTTATAGATAATAATGTAGTTTTTCTGTGTAAACAATTTGATATTTTTGAAAAAGTTGACATTTATTTGACAATAACAGAATTAAAACATATAACTTTTTTTTTTGTTGTTTTTATTTTCAATTCTAACCTTAATATTTCTTTAACAATATTTGATTATTTAATTAAGCTGCTTAAAACAGCTCATTCAATTCTAACTCTAATATTTCTTAAACAATATTTGATCATTTAATTAAGCTGTTTAAAACAGCTCATTGTTTTTCGTTCCAGTAAATGAATTTATCATTTATTTAAAATGTATTGCATGAAAAGTGCGTTTGAAGTAACTATTGCAGATTTTTCAACATTTTCCATACATAGTGAGATAACATACTCAAGCTTTGATGATAAAATACGCCTTAAGTACTTTTCATATAAAATGATTTACAATAATATAAATAATAAAGTTAATGAAACTGGTTCTTCAACTTAAACTTGACAAATGATAATAAAAGTTGTGAACGTATGTAGAATGTACACATGAAAGAACTGAACACATTTTTTTTGTACCATATGTTGCAAGCAAGATACAATAACTAACTTGTGTGCAAATTTTCTCTTAACATCAACATTTAAAATGGTGTTTGAAGAGAATCCTGGACTAAGAAACACCAATGTTTATACGGCGGTAATACCCCGCAAAACAAAATTACTAAACCATGGACAAAATAGAACTGATTATGTAAGCAATATTATACTTGCATTTAAATGTAAATGCATTATCTTGTACTTATCTGGGTTCATAACATATTCATTTATTCACCATTACATTAAACAAATCAGTTATCAGACTATCAATGGCAGAGTAGCCTTATGTTTATCAATTCAAATCTGTGTGTGACTTTGTTAGATGTTTTTGTCACTGAATAATGACGTGAATGTACAATGCATTAAGTATACGACGTTTATCCTTGGATACGAAAGTAACATAGAGGTTACCTTCATCATTCAAACTGTTTTACATTTAATTTATAGGTTATGTATCTACATTATCTGAAACTTGTGAATCAAAATCACGTTTATACACAAATATTTCATCTCATGATCATAACGATAGCTCAGCTTCCTATTTCAGATTCATACATCGCAATGTTTCAAATGTAATCTGCAATGTTATTAAGTAACAATGATATTCTAGATGTTTTACAAATCACAAAGATGTGTACCAGCAGTAACAAAATACATTTTATAAGTAATAGACATTGAAACTAACTACTAGTATCTAAAAAGCAGTGCATATTGTTAGAAGAAATTGATTAAATTATCAATTGGCCTTTTATTGTCATAAATGGTATCAATAATGATACAATCATGTGATTTCTTGAGTAATTTTCACTTCTAAACTTTAATGATTGATTCTCTAATCATTTTCTTTGTCAGTATTTTTTTCTTGAGATATGCTTTATCATAAAACTTGTAGAGTTTTCTTTTTTCTGTTTTTCTCTCTTTCTTTTTAGTTCTGCTTTATCATTAAACATGTTTGTAAGCGATGATAAGAACCCGTATTGATTATTGATAAAACATAGTTAGTTACATAATCTGACAGGCTCTAATGTTGTTAAATAACCCACTCGTTCACTTTGTTGTTGCTTGATCTGTTAAACTGTCAGGTGATATATCGGTTTATATTGATTGACTGTAAAAGAGATACAGCAACCATCATAACAATGTAGTGGTTTGAGAACATAGCAAAATCAAAGAGATGAATAAAAAGATATTTCTGATGCTGAAGGGTTTGCAAAAAAGAATAAGGACATGCTTTTATTATTTCCGGCATCACTTAGATTTCCTTTGTTAAATGCGTGTTGACATATTCAATGGTAATTAAGAGAAATATTAAACGATTGAGCACGTTGTATTTTCCATTTAATATAATGATTGAAGTTGTTTCATTTGATTTTACTCAGGAAATAACCTAATAAGAATAAAAATACATTCTGTCAATAGTTAAAATTGATTTATCGTATTTATCATATTTATTACGAAAATAAATTCCAACATGTTAAAACATGTTGAAACAAAAGAAAACAAGCTTTTGAAGTGGTTGTTAATTTTCTTTTCTGAGATTCATTTTGTATTAACGAGTCTTGAATAGGCATTTATATGCTTATTTTAAATGCCCGTTAACGATAGAAATTTTTAAACATTGTTTACCTAAGATTCTCTATTTCATAGTCAGTCAAGCTCGTATTGATAAAGATCAATGTGCACCATATCTGTTAAAACATCTGGCAAACGATGATTCTCCTAGAGCAACAATGGTAACAAAAAAGTAAACAGTTAAAAATTTGCTGACTTGTCTCAATTAAGTGTTTTCATGGGGGCATGATTTTGCAAAAACGTAAATTCAATAAATGCATTATAACATTATATTGTTGAAGTAATTCTACCATTTAAATTAAATTGAACCACTTTAAATTTTCACCATTACAAAATAATGTGTTGACTCGCATACATTTGAGGTAATAGTATCGATTTCGGTGAGAATTAATCTTCTTCGTTTTATTTCACACTTTGTTTATTATCATGACTGAAGGAAATGTTAGGAACAAAGACATAAACACACTCAAGAACGTTTGAAACAAACAAAATATTATCTACGCCTGGCGTGTTTTAATGAAATGAAAAAAGGAACATCATCATGCAAGATATTTGGGCATTTGTTGATTATGTCATGTATGTAGAGATGATTGATTAAACACTGAATAGACAATCACATGCAATTCACATATTATTAGCATTTCTAAATGAGTATATAAAATGAGAAGTAAACAAATTTAAGACGATATAAATTTACTAAAACATTAATGCCAAAATACTCTTATTCTTGCTTATGATTTCGACAGTCATTTTTTTAAATTTGTTTGTTTTCTAACACCACTGGAGTTACTGCTTATGTTCTATTTATCATTAGCTACGAAAAAAATGCAATTAGTCGGAACAAAGGATTGGGGTATTACATTATTATGATATTGTGTGGAATTATCGGTTTGCTATATCTAATTGCTTAAAACATCAAAGATCATCTTGTTTACTTAGTTTACATAGAATGGCTCGTTCGTCAAGTTTGAATGACTGAATGATCATTTTACTAAATAACCATTTTATTGATATTCTATCTCTTTTCTTTAATATATATACCATTCACCGTTCATTTATTGCATCTTATAGGGCCAAACCCGTATTAACCTTCACATTAGGCTTACCCTAATCATATAAAGGTAAAAGTTACATCAGTATGTCACGAGTAAAAATTGTTAGGGTCAACTATTTAGAATATCTTAAAAATCACCTTACGATAATAAATTTGATGACTATCTTATTCATATACTAGTATATATTTATAAACAAAAGCTTGCTTTGTTATTAATCATCAAATTACAATCATTACACTTATAATTATCATATGTTTCGAACACCACATATATGCTGTTAGTAAAAAGAAGCCCGTGTAGTAAAAGATATAAAGTACATAAAGAATGTTTAAAAAAAAATAATTTTGTTATGTGACTTTTTTGTCTTTCTTATAGGGTTGCCTTTGTTTAAGAAGAAGGCTCTATATACCCAGGTATCATTATACCCACACACTGTAATTAAGTATATATCATTAATGCAAAGTAGTAATAAGAAGATTTTTAAAAAATTGGCTCTATATTGTTTTAAAGCTTTCAAATTAAGGGATTCACTATTGTAATAATATAAATGTCGTTCTAAATCTGAAATCATTCCTTTTTTTTTGTTAATTTTGTTTCCATGTAACCTTTGTGAATATATAAATATAATTTTTCCTTTGTTACATTCTCACGATATATGTGTTAAGGAAATAATAATTCATGAATTATATGTAAAATATTCCATGTCATACCAATATATATATGTTCTTTTCTTTTCATTGTTAATGACGATGGGCTTGTAATGCTTAAGTCAAATAAATTATTTGTTCTGTTCTGTTCTGTTTGTTGTTGTTCTGGAGCAAAATGGATATAAGTTAATTCATATTCACTTTTGTTCAGTTAACCTAAGTAATACACGACGCGTGGCGTTATACATTTTAAAACAGATATACCGGTAGTTCTCCTTGTATGCCTTTAACTGTGCAACACGTAAATTGCATTATAATGTCTGTTTTTAAATTAATAGTTTGTAATAAACATTTATGTGCTTTTTTTTATATACAGAATTTATTTTAGTTCGATTGTGTAGGAAGCTATAAGCTTATAGGCACACTTTCGAATCCGTTCCTGGAACCAACCAGTACTGAGCAATGAGTGTAAAGTTTCTTGCTCAAGGAAACAACGACTTGCCCCTGACGGGGTTTGAACCAATGCGGCTAGTGATCATGAGATTGCTAGTCCGACGAGTTAACCACTCGGCTATGCCGCCACTCTATGTGCTTGTCTAAAATGGAAGGTGAAAAACATGGTTTTTAATTTCGTATTATTCTAAAAACATTTGATTAATATAATTCGGTCAAACCCATTTCAAATATTGCATGAAATAGGTCACACAAAGAAAAAAGTTGTGTCGGTTTCCTCGAATTCATTCTAAGAGTATATTTCAAATCTTTATTGTTTGATAAATTGTCATGAATGAATGGCTAACCCGCAGCTAATTCACCTAATCCTATAAACGTTTAGACAAAACACATTTTTCTGTCTGGCGTTTTTGCCCTGTAATAATTGAAAATAATATTATTATAGTACCAACTATGATCAACTAGAAAGCAGAAGGTTAGAAGACGGAAGCAGAAACATTTTCATTCAATCAATTTGAATAAACCGAAACTTGGTAATTACCACACACCATGATGTATCTGAGATTTAAAATGTATCATATCAAGGCAAATAGTGTTATTGCATAGGTGTGTTTATGGCACAGGTTCCTAGTGTATGTTCTTTCTGCATACACAGATTATATTACATGTACCATCTGTATCTCATTTTGTTGTTATTTTATAAAAATGCTTGTTTGTAACGTCACTTTTCATTGGATAATAATGACGTTTATATAGTTTAATATACACGGCTGCTGTCTATTTTCTAAGAAATTTCACTTTTTCTCAATAAGGAAGTTTGCTTATTATTTATTCGTTATAAATATTCCTGACAGATCATATGACCGTATATAAAATTTGCAAAAAGCAAAATATCCCTCGCCTAGCGGCTCGAGTTATATTTCCAAATATCTGGTTTATATTTGACCAAATAACCTGTCTCAAATATTCATAACTAATGATATTTAGGTATTGATAAAAATATGTTATGTCGATATATCAATGTAATTTTAATTGTAATTAATTTAATGTAACTATTTTGTTTTCATATCAAAGCATGCGATGAATGAAAAATCAATCTAACTAAATGATGCAACACTTTTTTTATCGAAACACTAAAATACCTTATAGATACGCCTCTGGGAAATCATAAAACTGATTCATATTACATACCTGTCACATGAGACATATATCACACTTTCAAATAGCATAAAGATTAAAACTAAATATTAATTCACAATATGTTTGTTTCATAATATCGTGTTAAATTAAATGTCATCTTTGAATTACGACATGTTCTAATATCTGCACTGATACTTTCAATTATGATCAAATATGCAACTATGATATAACACAAACAAACTAACAAGTAAATCAGAAAGAACCGCCAAAAAGGAAAACATACATTCCATCCTATAAAATAAACTAAATACACTTTGATAGTAGATGGGTGGGGCATTATTTCATATGATAAAAATAGAACTTTTATTCCAAGCTATAACAATTTTGCAGTATGCATACACCTGTTGTTTTATTTCTAATAGACGAATGAATTAAATAAGAATTTTTTGAATTATCATTTTAAAGAAGTGTAATGAATTACCAAAAGCAAACTAAAGCCTAAATGGAATAATAAATTTAATATTAAATTTAAATTTCATCAAAGAAGGGAACAATTTATTTTTTTTCTCTGAAATTTGTTATTGTTTTAAATATTGTTTTCTCATACATTTTCCAATATTATATATGCTATGCAATCGTGGCTTATAATGGCGAATGCAGATAGTATAAATCAGATCATTGTGCATGTGTATATAAACGCATAATTATCACCTTTTTATGTGAATTCTTTCTTAACATGATAAATTACTACAAGGTAGATGATTATAACTTCATTAAGAGTTTTGACATCTGACAAAACAACAGTATTGTCATTGTTTTAGTTCTTGCTATCATGCAGTACATATCCAAGTAATTGTTAGCAGATATCATTACAACGTCATGAAATATATATATAAAGCAAGTAATCTTTTTTCCAAATAGTCCGCTTTTATCATTTTATAGATCCGTACACATTACATTATGCTGTCCATATGCATTCAATTTCAATTAATTCCAGTTTTTTGTAACATAAACACAACTGCGTAAATAGTGGCTAGAATACTTTTGGAACAAAATATAGAATAAATGGTTTATCTATATGCTATTATAATTATTCTAAAACAGTTTGAAATGGTAAGTAAATGTCGGAATATTAAGATTAACATTGCCCTTTTATCGAGAATTTCTTTGGGTCAAAAAAGAATTTTATTTTTCTTGAAGAGTGTTGAATATTGTTTTAAATTTTCTCTATAGTAAACAAAGCGCAGCCTCTCATCATTTCGTCGTTGACAGCTTATAAAGAAATATATAGAAATAGCTTACATTGAAGGATATGCGGTATTTCATTCTTGACCAACAAACTCAACTTGATATTTGGTTTTGGAAATAACTTTTCTTTTAAAATATACCGGTACAGTGTATATCTTTCAATACATGTTCTTATAGTTAAGCTATTATATACTAAAGTATGTGTTTTTATACCTTTTTATTCAATGATTATCACGTTGCTTTGTTTAGAGGATCTGTTTTCACTTTTTATTATAGCTCATGCAACAGCGTTATCCATTGAGATTTTCAGAAAAAGCTTTTGAAGTTTTTCAAACAAGTAACTGCTGTACTGCGAAAATAAATATTTATGTTATGAATAACGGTCATTGTAGTGTTCTCTGCCAACAATATCTATCAGACTTTAAGATACCAACGTATTATATTTAACATTTTCTTTGAAGAGTAATACAATTTCTGTAAGATTCACAGTTAATACTTTATGATATTCTGACAATATTAGTTTAACATGTTTTCCAGTCATTACTAGTTGATACAATAAGATGTCATATTATTAACGCATTATCAAGTTTGTATGTTGTTGAGTGCATGCCAAACAGATGTTGCCAATGAACAGCATATATACATATTTTTTGCACTTATAATTATTACATATCTTTTTGCTTTATGGTATGTATATCACAAATACAAGCGACACTTTGTATTTCATATATAATTTGTAACTGTTTATCTGAAGAAAATTAAACAAAGGTAAAAGGCAAGACTACAATATTACAAGATTTATTTTGACCTGTATTCCTTAATCTAAAATCTTAGTCAGATAATAAATATCTACTTCCCTTAAATGGAATCATTTTAATTTATGATAATAATATTTATAAAATAAAGAATGTTAAAACTTAAATACATATTCACTTATTAAATGAGTAAATAACTGCACTTATTTACACGTTGTCTGTTTGTTCGTGTGTGTGTTTCCTTAACTAGTCTTGTTTACATGTTGATCTCCTTATTTGCTTTAATTTCGTCAGTGTTTTTTCCCTTTTACTTAAATTTTGTTCTTCTTTCTTTTTAAATCTTATTCATCTTACTTTATTTCTTCTTCGATTGTTTTTTGGTAAAAATTTAAATTTTGGTTTTTCTTTAAAAACGGTTACGGGGTTTAAAATTACTTTCTGTTTTCCGCAAAATAAGTTTAAAATTTTTTTAATTTTTCAAATACCGTGGGGTCTTACTATTAAGATAAAAAATTTAAAAAGTAAAAGATTTGTCTTAGGAAACCCCCTGTTTAAAACGACTTTTCTGTTTTTAAAGTGCCATATTTTGGGTGTCCGAAAATTTATTTGCTATAAAAAGGGTTTCTGAAATTTTAGCAAACTCCCTGCCACCGAAACAACGCCCAATTTTTATTTAGCGCCCTTTTACGGTTAAAATAAGCCGGGGCAAGCGCCTTTTCCCCTTGGGGGAGCCAAGGGCCCTTAAAAGCTAGGGGGCCGTTCCCGGGCCCGAAAAAGTTCGCCTTCGGATCACCCAAATTTTTCCCCTTTTAAAAACCAAACTTCAAAGCAAATTTTAAAAAAGTGGGGCCCAAATTTTTTTTAAATGATCGGGGAAATCCCTTTATTTCCCCGCGGCAAAGGGTTCTTAAAATTTTTTTTTAAACCTAAAACCAAAAACCCCGGGTTAAATCCGTTTTAGTTAAGAACGCGTGTCAAAATAAAACAAAGCCCTAATACACCCCGAAAGGGCAAGATTTACATTGTTTTTCCCCTTCATTTTGTATTCTTTGCGATTTACAAAATCAGAACGCCCTTTGTATCTACGGAAAGTTTGCTTTGGGCCCAATCAGCGAAAAACACTAATACTTTTTGGTGTTGTTGAAAATTACAAAAATGGCGATAGATTCAATAAAATTTTCCCCCGTTTGGGCTGATTAAAACACCTGCTTTATACATAATTGCTGCGTTGTTTTGAAACGAGTAAAGATAATTACCCCAATGCCAACGTCCTTAAAGGTGTTGTTATGTTCGAAAACTTGATTGTTAAAAAATTTTTTTTTCGGACACTAATCTGTAGAAATTATGTGAAGATTTGTATCTAATGTTTTTTATTGATAACTTTGATTTTCCGTAAAGTTAAACAGGGCGCTGATTATACAAAATTAAAATGTCTCTAACATTCTGGCTTTTTGGCAATCGCTAAACGAAAATTATAGGACGATGACCAGCCTGACTCATTGTTTAAATATGGCAAGTGGACTGCTCTATTGTGCCCTGAATACTGGGTTAACCAACTTAAATACTCACTACACGTATACAGTATATGTAAATATTGTGTTGCCTATTGGTATACATTTATAAAAAAGTAGATTTATAGTAGAATTGTTTTATTTGAGAGGTGTTTCTTATTTCCTTTCTGGTTTATCCCTAGCTTATAATTCTCCAGATGACGCCTAATATATCTCCCAACTTCTCCCTAAAGTCTCGAATATATCCGAATTATTTAGAGACTGTCCACAGTGACTCCCTGTCTATAGTGACCTTTTTTCTTTTCTCCCATCGAAGTTCACTGTAAGTATCTCATATGCATGATAAAACAAATGATAAAATAGCTTCAAAACTTCTGGTTTGGTAACAGAATATTCATATATTTGTACATTTTTCTGATATACATGCACGAAAAATGTAGGATACCGTTGATAAGGGAATGTTGTTTGGAATAATTTTTGACGTATTAAACCATTAATCCCTGATCTCCATAATGTACCTTGTAGAAATTATAGTCGTCGAATGACCTTTGATGTTAAGCAGGACTTGTTATTCTATTGCATCGATATTTTTAATTGTTGTTTGTAAATAGTTTTAATATAAAGATAAACTTGATATAATTCTCTAAACATTCATTCAGTTCAACTTTTACATTTCATTTGTACGCGTACGTTCACACTAAATAGTTTAAAATTAAATGTCAATATTTTCACATATAATGATTGTATTTTAATTAATTTGATCAGGCAGGAGATAAAGATTAACTTCCTTTACAATAGGTTAGCATATCATTGATAAGGACTGCTTTAAATAAACATAAATGATTAAGTAATCAAAGTAAAATTAATCATCAAAGTAAAGTAGCTTTCATGCCTATAAGACTGAAATACTGTTGGGAAAAGGCGTAAAATGAAACAAACAAGCAAAAGTAGCTTTCATCATTCAGGCTTTCGTAAACGACAGCATAATTTCATTTTATTAAACAATTTCAAATACTTTTTTCCGAGTTTATTGATCCAATTATCGTTGTTATGTTCATCATCTCTGTAGAACAGTTTCAAAGTCATCATAATATTATTGTGTAAGTAAATTGTCTTACTCTTGATCCGGGAAACATATTTAATGTTACAAAAAACTGGTGCCGTTGGAAGTATTCATATTTAGTCAGTACAAGATTACATGTACTATTAGAAACTAATTTCTATGGGTATTACCTCGTAATTTGTTAGTTATTCGTAGGACATAAAAGGCATGCAGATAAATCGTACCTTAAGCTTCCTCTCCGTCCAAGACATATTTTGTTCCCAGCATTGTTAAAGTTATCATTTCTTTCCTGAACGATGTTTTTGAATGGCCGTCGCGTCATTGTTATTTTTTACGATGACGATTATTAGCAGTCGAAATGACATATGAAATACTTTGAGAAAGCATTATCGTATAAACAGAAACAAAATTGGTAAGAAATGTTCAACATGACAATATATTTTTTATATTATTATGCAAACATGTCATCTTATACAATATCTGATTATTTATTAGAAAGATGGTATGCCAAATAGTGGCTTACTATGTGAATATTGCAAGTCCTTGTTTAAGCTCATGATTATTTTCATTTATTTTTATTTTCTTATTGCATACAGAAAGTATTGTCAACTGTTTTTATATCTGATTTATGAATAATGTAAAGAGGAGAAATACTTTTCTTACGTCTGTCAAACATTATAACATAATTAGCTATGACACAGAAGCAAGTTAAATATACCTGCTTCCATTATCACAAAATATATCCATTTTGTGTGCTTGTTTTTGAATAAGTACGGTTCGAGTTCAAATGCGTAGGAATATAATCACGAAGGCCGATAGGCATTTGGACAAATTTTATTTTGTTTTCATTCATGTATAAATGCATTGCCTTTCAAAATATAATTTTGTTTAGTTTCAATTTAAGACAGTAACTGTTTACATTGGATATGTTTTACTTGAATGAAATATAACGCAAACCTTTCTAACTACTTGTTAATATCATGTAAATATTGTCAAATTTCTAGTAAATATTGTAACAAAAAGTAATAATTCAATGTAAGTAAACTTTACTAAGTTAAAGGTGGGCAAACTGTCCAGTGTCGAACATACTTGTGCAAAACATTGCTGTAAATGAATATTGATACAACTGTAACTACACTGTAAATTTTGGGAACACTACACGTGTTTTACCAGTGTTTCACACAAAAACACTGACGTTTTCATATAAAATGCTTGATGTTTTTGTATACCGTTTCAGTGAAAACAATATGTTTTTATTCATGTTTTCCGCTCGATGCCCAGAAAACGGTGGTGTTTTCACAGGACAACCTAAAATATATAATTAAATATTTTACATTTTGAATGAGTTGAAGTCACGCAAGTGTTGTGAATAGGCCACATGTAAAAAAAATAATGAAACAAAAAACATCATTTGGGTCGGAAAATTCGTATATACTTGTCATCTGGAAATCTGAAAACAACGTGTTTCGGCCGAAAACACTAAGGTTTAATATGACAGCGGTTCTTCCCCTTAGCACAATTTTTTTTTTTTTTTTTTTTTTATAATTAGAATTATTTTTGAACAATCCCCATATTAAATATCTAGATCCAGAAACAAACTAAATGATGATTCAATTACATAAAATATTTAATTTTAAATAAATTCGAATCATAAGGCCACACACCCACTCCTTTGTCTCCCTCTGGGGCCCCCCCGCGGCTCTGCTCTTCAACAACAGCCAATGCTTGGCGTGTAAACAGTACGCTTCGATTGATATCTCCGTAAAGCGCCTGGCGATGTAGACATTGTAGATCTTAGACGACAAAAACCGCCAGAAATTGTCTGCTCATTTTTGTTGTTTTCTTCATAACAGATATGTATGATCTACAAACAGTTTGCTTAAATTAGATTTTTTAATAATTTTTAACGTTTTAACAGGTGAATGGTTAGGTTTTATGTACATATATAGATCTAGTTCCATTTTCGCTTCGATAGACAAATTGAAAACAGGTGGGTGGGAAATGCTGTTTACGTTACGTGATTAGATTGGGGTCAGTTAAAATTCTGTTTGTGCAAAAAATTACTAAAACTGGTTGGTGTTCTTTTTCACGGATTTGTGTATCAAATACTTTGGGGTTAGTTTTTAGGGTTTTGTATCGTTTGTTTCCTGTGTTAAGGATTAAAATAATTTAAATTTGTCTTTCAACTGGTCCACCAGGGCAGGAGTATTTTGTCCACACACACTTTCTAACAACAAATTGAAGTAAATCGTTTATTTACAATTTAGTGATGTAGGAAATGGCGCATGATGTCCAATGATCAGCTATGGGATTGACTATGTTTATAGATCTACCTGTCTGATAAACTGCAGGTATCGTCATCGTGGACTAACCAGTTCTCAAACCTCTAAGCAATTCAAAGCGGTCTTATAAATGTGAATAAAAATATATCTTTTTATAAAAATTCTTTACATATGTACACTTTAATCTTTATGTAAATTTCTGTAAAAATTTGACTGAAATTCAACTATTAAAAAAGCTCTATTTCATCTTGGAAAAGCACAACCCTCCTGTTTTAAAACTAAACATGGCCTCTTAAAATAAAGAATCCTAATCTCAAACCCCTTCAAGTATCTCTAAAAATTCTACTGTTTAGTTTAGCCAACGAAGTGATTGTTATATGACTATCACATGACAATGAAGTACCCTACACGATGCAGTTACCGTGCTTTTAAGATATTTTGTCTATAATATTCATTTTCATAAATAGTTAATGGTGTATTTATTGGACTTACAAAGGTAAATAGCAATTTGTATAAAATTACGCTAAGTAAATAAAATATGTTATGTAAAATATTTGTTCCTATGCACCTGTTTTCATTTGATCCATCAGCAGACATGTTTGTCGGAAACAAAGCTTTTTATGCACAGCAAGTTCAGGACATCATAGTCCATTTCTAGTAAAAAAATAACAGCAGATATATACGAAAGGTTTGAGAATAGGTTGGGTGTGAGATTAGGTACTTATACGATATATAAATTAACAATTTTTATCTAGGGGCCCAGACTATTTTACATTAGTTATTTAGGCATTTCTTCTAGAAAGCATGGGCCCTACCCAAAAGTTAGGACCATTGCGACTGGATCCCTGTTATTTTATTCCCTGTAATGGAAGCACGATGGGCATGGCAGGTATTAAAATTGTCATTTAACAGTAACTGTATAAACCTTTTGATTGAAATTTCCTAGTAAACCCCCACACCCCTAAATTTCATTATTTTCAATATTTTATAAACTTTAGAATGAAAAGACAAATAAACATACTATAGTTTATATTATTGTCACACATTTATAATAAATGTTCCTTTGTCAGGGTGCAAACTATTCAGCTTTCTCCTGGATTTGATTCTTAATTCCATTAATTTCGATTTGAATTATTGCAGGCTAAGTTAACATTAATTTTATATGGGAATACTTTAAAAATAATTTTTAACTACACTTAAACTTTTTTTTAGGACATCAAACAAAAACATACTGAATAAAACCTTTTAAACAACATAGCTAGAAAACAGAAACCATATCATGTTACATTAAACCGTGTTTTGATTGGATAAGCGAGAACACGTTTGTCAACTTGTCAAGTAAAGAAACGCTTAATATATATACTATAATTTTAAATATAAAACCATTCAATTCCAATATCAGAAAGTCAAAGTGTTTTTCTCCCTAAAACCTACTTTGGGAATGGTGCTGGTACAGTTAACGGTACCGGACAGATTGGGAAAAAATCTATCGGTTTGACTTAAATTGGGAATTTTATTTTAGATGCAAAATATTTATTGGGAATTTCTTTTATCCAGGGAGTTGATGAAATTTTGCATAATTATACACTTTAAAATCATGTATTATTAACTTTTTAAGGATTATTTTTGCTGCTTGAGGTTGAAAAAAAAATGATAATCATAACAATTGTGCATAAATAATGTTTAGTAGGTGTGAAAATTAAGTACGAAATGAACTGGGTACGAATATCACTCATGTGGTTTTACTTGGTTTTTATCGTATATCACTTATCAATACGGAAAGGCTCCGAGGCATGCATTACTGTTTTTTAGTAGGAAATTTTCAGTGTTAAATTTGGAATTTATCAGTCATGAATTTGGAAAATTTGCTGTCTATTTTCTATTGGGAACGGTGCCGTTTTTTTCCGGTATCAGTTATATAAGGAAAAAACTGGGTTGTTGTTAAGATTTTAGTCATTGACTAGATTTCTACCAGAATTTTTTTGTTTTTTACTCTTCTTGTGCAAGTTGTGGTTATAGAGTGTGATGAACATATTGACATCTTACTTTGTAAACGTTCAGATACAAAGACAGTTGCTAAAAAAATCAAAGATCTCAAGTTTGTTTTGCCCTGTCTAGCATATCTGTAATGGAAGAACAGTTATTATGGATAAATACAGGTACTTCAATAAAAATGTAATTTTGGGTACTGTCAGATCTACATGTTACGCTAACAAGTTTCTTCTCGTAATTACATATTTAGGAACTAGTATGGCTAATGAGTACAAAATTTAGAGGTACTTACACTACAAAGGCAGAAGAGAATATCTGTCCCTTGCAAGCAGTCTTGAAGACCTTCTGAAGAAAGGTAAGTATTTTTTCTACACACTACAGCACAATTTAATCAACACGAGTGTTTAGGTTGTGTGCTCAAAAGAGGAAAAATCTCAGAATTTATTTAGAATATAAAGCCTTGTCATATGAAAATCTGTACAGGTGTTACTACTGTACAGCCACAGTTGATGGCGTAAAACTCTTTGTGAAAGTCTGGTGATCAGATGCCAAGTAAAACCCGATATGTGAATAGAAAAAAATAGACATTTCACAGTATCATAGCTTTATTTAATTTGAATTGATTTTTTAAAAAAAAGAAAGTGTGATTCTACCTTTCTGTTGTTAAATTTTTACTAACAATTTGCAATTCAATAAATTATCATCATGTAAGTATTACCTAATTGCAATAACTATTGTCCTCCACTTTGATTTTCACAAACATTTTAACGTGGTGAACCCTAAATGTTTAATCATATTATTTCACAAAATTTTAGCCTTGCAAAAATATCTGATTCACAGTATAAAGAAAAATTCAAACAAGTAGACTCAAAGCACAAACTTTTCACAAAATATATAATAGCATGTTAACAGTAAAAACAAACCCTACTTGATGATATTATTTAGAATTTTCTTTAAAAGAAAGGAACAGTTGTCAAAATTTAATTTGAGTTCTATATATGCTGTTGAGATCCCATTTGTGATGGCAGAAATCATATTCATGAATATAACTACGGATCTCAATCTATATTATTTATTTGATAGCTACAATACATAAGTTGTTATGTTAGAATGACTGTCTAATGTTTTACAGAAAAAAGATCTGTAGTTTTGATAAATAATTCAAAACAGTTTTGATACTTCGATCTAGTTGGTATTGATGACTATTTCTCAGAAACACTAATCAAGTTTTTATTCAAATATTTTAGCTGGTGACAAGCAAACAGTTGCAAGGAGGAAGTTTTGATTGTTTGTGCTGGAAAAAGATGTGACAGAAATGGAAGAAAACGCCATCCTTGACATATTCCAAACTAAGTATTGATGCTTCTAGAAAGACGCAACAATTAATGAGAACCATATTTTCTAAAGACACTGTTGTAATGTTTTGGGCAGACACCCAAGATGCCAACATGTCAAAGACTGAGACAGAGTCCACAAACTGTTACCAAGCGACAGAATTGGTAACACCATCTTGTAAGTTGCATGAAAAAAATGGTAGATTTGAATTTTCTGTCTTATCAGTTGACTATTAAAATCTGATATATAGTTATACATATATTTCTTGTCAAAAATGCCTGCAATATAACTGAAATACTATTGAAACAGGTGTTAAACTCCAACAATATTTCTGAGAAAGGAACAATTAAGCTGATAACATAACTTAAAATTTGAACATTGGAAAATGCAATATTGTATATAAAGAATCTTAATGAGTTGACACATTGAGTAATTTATATATGAGCAGGGGGCATGAACCTTTTTAATTTACATGTATGCTCAGCAAAAAACCTGGATCATCCCATCCACCCCTTTATCCATCTAGATGTTAACTGTGCGTTCAATGGTTTACCAAAGGTCCTATACTTCATTTGAGTGGATAGCCAGGACCCAACCATGCAGGCATCTAGTCAGGTCTGAGTCCTTGATGGATGTACATCCTTACTGCAGGTTTATCATGCCAATGGCTTAAATAATTTCAAAGATTAAATATGTTGTACTAAAATTACAAAATCATTTTATCAATATGCATATTTACATGTCACATTATAAGTCTCATTATATGAGGTTCTTTCTAGCAAGTCCTTTGGATAATAATAAAGTTTCCAAGATTAATTCCTAAAATGTGTAGACTATGAGTATGTATAAAAAATAACCATGAATGGTTATTATTGTAATATTTACAGTATTGTTTGGATGTATAATCATAAATGCGACGTTTTTAAACTAACATGAGGTTGGTTATTGACCCCAACAACCATGTTACATATTTGTTGCTGAACAGAACTTTTTCCTGAATGTGGAGGAAAATACACTAAAAAAACTAACTAAGAAAAAAAAAAGAAATAATTTTATAATTACATCATATATGAGCATACACAAATGGCTGTTAAATTGTGTCATAAATTGCATATTAAACATTCATGGTTATAACAATATTTTGGAAAGTGAAATTTAAAGGCAGGTGATCTATGCTGTTTTGCTACATTTCCTTTTTTAATTATCATATGATGTCAGATGATAAAAATAAGCTAATTATAATAATTGTTTTTCTTTTTTCTTTTTTCAGATGTTGTTTGAAATTAAATTAATTCTTGCAGTAGGCCACATCCAACCATTTGTTGACAATCTAGAGATATTGTCAACTTTGAAGCAGTAGCTACACTTAAAACCTGGAGGAAAAGAGGTATGAGTTAAGATTACTGTTAGGCAGGCAACCTTGTGGAATAAGGAAAAAGATATCATTGCAATCTTACTATGCATACAGCACAGCCTTGTTATAATGCGGCTTAAGATATAATAATGTTTAAAAGAGGGTAAAAATTGTATTCACAAAAGGTATAGAATAGAAAGAAAAATTCCATATTTTTTTTTAAATATATAATAAATTCTTTTTTGTTTGGATATAATGTGGTTAACTAACATGGTCTATATAAAAGGATTCAAACTACCATGTTATAAAAGGTTGTGTTGAACAAAGGAGACCCAGTCAGAAGTTGATTATGCTTCTTCGCACTGTACATTAATCAAATAGTTCTGACAATGATTATTTTGTTGTTGTTGTTTTTTTTTTAGATATAAAATATCTGATTTTTAATACAAAATATGTAATTTTTAATTTTAATGTGCTTTGAAATACATTGTCTGACTGGACTTCAAAAATTTGCGACTTTATCCTGAGATATATTGCAGGAAATCCAACATGGCATAATCTTGTTTTGTGGCTGATGTTTGTTTTTAACAGTGCTTTTTGTCACTTTTAATGCAAATATGGTTAAATTGTTAACGCAGTGTGTTGACTGCTAATCATTTGTTCATTTTGTCATATTGAAAGCTGTGTTTAGGATCTGATTGTGTGTGCGTTTCTGTTTACTTAGAATTACTGATTTCCTGTTGCAGTGCAAAGATGATTTGGACGTTATAAAGAGCCATAGAAAGTAATACAGGATTCAAACATGGAAAGGGGTGCAAGACTAGATAAATTGTAGTTCTACATAAGGTATAGTAAATTTACCGGAATTTTTTTGGGTCAGTTTTTGTATAATACAACTGAATTTAATTTAAACTTGAATACTTGCAGCCGCTAATCATGACAACGACACATTTGTAAACTGACAAGGGACAAAATTCTGAAATTTATTAAATGAATTAATGTCAAAACTATCAAAGGTATCAGCATAAGACTTTGATAAAATTTTATATTTGCTTTACATTACAAGACACACTGTTCAGACAAGGGGAGTTATTCTTAGAACTATATTTTCAGGGCTCTCGTTTGGTACAATATGGGGCCGAATATCGGCCCATTCCCCCACCAAAAACGTGTGTTTTTTCACCCTTAAACCGAAAAAAATCCCCCTTGAAATCCCTTGAAATTTATTTTTAACGGGCATAGAAAACGCCGATCGGCGAATGCATATTCCGCGTACGGCAACCGGAAATTAGTAAGTATTCTGCGAACGGCAATCGAAATTAGTATGTATATATAAATAAAAACCTTCCGGACGGGTTTTAGCATTCCAACATGTCGCACAATTTCAAGTCGTACGGCAAAAAATAACAAGAAATATTTCATGAAAGCAGCTTAATGATGTTTATTTGTTAACTGAATCTTACATTCACCTTTTTCTATTTTTTTTTCTGAATTAATTTTCCTCTGTGGAAATTCCCCTTTGGATGAAAAATATTTGAAAATCATGCAAAATTCCCCCCCCCCCCTGCATGGACCCTGGCCCCAGTCTCAAAATGCTAACGAGAGCCCTGATTTTGGAGTTATGCCCCTTTTCAACTTACAATTTTGTCAAAATAGCATATTAAATGGATTGAGTTGTAAACTTATTTAAGTATATGATAAGTATCTCTATAGATATGCCTCTCTTTGTCAAACATGATTTCCTGATCCTGTTATGAAGGATGGTACTCATTCATTGTTTTATTCCATGTTCATTTTGCAGGATTCCATGTTCATTGAAGAAGCTAATCTGTCAAAGGTCCCGTCATCTGACATCACAGCCTAATACTCCTCCAAGTGAAGCCTTGTTTTTATTTTTAACAACATAGAATTGGACAAACA
Organism: Ruditapes philippinarum; assembly: GCF_026571515.1. NCBI lineage: Eukaryota > Metazoa > Mollusca > Bivalvia > Venerida > Veneridae > Ruditapes > Ruditapes philippinarum. The sequence goes on along the minus strand of NW_026860373.1, from coordinate 62,430 downwards.
GTATATTGTTGGAGACCAGTGCAAGATTCTACTTGAGACAGATAGCCTCATGGAAGGGCTATTCTTATTAATAAACTAGTATTATATAATGGATCTAGAACATCCCACTGCTTTTCACAACTCCTTGGATTCATGCAACAAACAGTATTTAAACAAGTCTTTCTTAGTCACAAGTCGGCTGGGTATTAACACTTTGTGGAAAAATTGGAAAAACTAATGAACAAATAGAACCAACATTTTAAATTAAATTCAACCTTCTGTGTCATGGACATATTATTGACTTCTTAACAGCTTACCTTTTACCATGAAAAAAACCTGCTTTTTTGCACTTGCAAAAACAAAGGTGCAGAATAGCTGTGTGGTAACCATCAGCTGATCAGTGCCTTTATTTTTGCTGCATAGATGGTGCAATCCCTCCCCTTCCTTAATCAGACATTTAAATCCTCTTGATGTCTGAACATGAAGCTGTATATTTTGGCTCTATTTGAAATAGCAAATGTCAAGTGTCAATATTTTTCAAAACAGCTAAGACTATGCTTCTTTTTAGGAACTTTTAAATCCAGTGATTTATCAAATTATTATTCACTAGCAGAAAAGATTGACTTAATAATGCAGTGTTTAAACACTAATTTTATTATTTATGACATCAGTATGTTATTGCAGACTGTGACATTTTTATGTCAATGAAGCATAAAAATGCCATATATTATAAATTGTTTATTACAGTTAAGAAGTATTAGTGCTATTTGTTGTTTGCAAATGTTAATATGCTCTTATTTTGTACATGCTATGTAGTAAGTTTAATATATTGCATTGATGTCTTAAATAAGTTTGTATTTTGTTGATGTATTACTGTCTAACTTTAACACATGCTCACTTCATTATCATATCAGATTTCTTAAATTTTCATTTACTGATTTCAAGTGGTAAGCAGAATTATTTACAGAGATCACTAGTTTTCACTGATCAGGCACCTTTGTTGTGCATTTAAATTTTTGGTGTTTTCGGAGTAAAAGAAATGATTTATAAAGTTGCATTGTAACTTTTTAGAGTGCTAAAGTGTACTATTTTTTTGTCTAAGCCTTAAGCGCACCACAACAAAAGATATTTATGAACCATCAGGATATATACTGTTACTGATAAAAAATAGAGCACTAGTGCACAGACTTTTGACTCCCCCCCCCCCCTCCTCGTAACCATGAAGTGTATTATAATTTGTCTGACAGTACTCGAACACATTATTGGGGACAGTCAACATTGAATGACCGATTTTTGACACTGTCTGAAAATACTGTTTGTTTTTTTCCAACCCAAATATGATACATATTTGTGCCAAAACCGGGTTTTTTACATTTTACAGGGAGGTAGGCTTTTAACTGTGTAAAAAGGTTTTATTTTTGTAGAGAGAAGTTAAATCCTTTTTATATATGTTTTCATTTTACCTGAAATTCTACTGATATCCATATATCAATTTGTTTTTGTTGTTTAATTGTTTATCTATTTATTTACTTAATTGTTTGCCTAAATATAACTGTAATCTGTTTTATGTATTTATTTTATACATGATTCATTTTTAATCCCCTTCTGCATAGAGGGGAGGGGATTACAGGAATGGCCTCAGTCTGTCTTCCATGTCCACTCCATAACTTTTTTAAACTGTGAAATTTTTTTGAAATAACTTGGCACAAATGGTCAGTATGAGACGATGTGCAGAGTGCAATAATCGGGTCGCTACCCCTAAGGTCACAACTTAAGGTCATAGGTTAAAAAGTCTACCTTTTGTGTCCACTCCATAACTTCAACTGATGAAAAGTTTTTAACATAACTTGGCACAAATGATCACCTTTATATCATGATAAGCAAAGCACAACAACAAGGTCACTACCTCCAAGGTCAAGGTCACACTTAAAAGTCAAATGTTAATGGTCCACTTTTTGTGTCCCCTAAATAACTTAATCTGCTGAAAAGTTTTTTTAAATAACTTGGCACAAATGATCACCATTATAAGAGGATGTGCAGAGCGCAACAATCAGGTCACTGCCCCAAAGGTCACAGGTAGAGGTCAAATATTCTTGTTTATAACTTTTTGACATGGAAGATTTTAAATATTTTAGCATAAATAATCACGACCATGGCACAACAGCCAGGTTTTTCTCTAAAAGACCTGGTTTGTTAAAGATCAAGAAGTACAGATTCCTGTCCACTGCGAAGGGGATATAGCTGTCCTTCAGACTGCCTTGTTTTTAATTGTTTGAAGTTTCAATATGAAAATGCTCTTTTTAATTTTGTGATTGGAAACACCAGAATTTCGGGTATATTGCATTGGATTGTAACATGGCTGACAAGGTGACAGTAAAATTGCCACCTGCAGGAAATGCTACCTCAGTTGACAGTGTTTTTCCAAAAGTTGTCAACTTTACTGTCACTCTGTCAGGCATGCAATATTAATTTTAGTATACCAAAAATAATATTATGATAATGGTAGGGGGTCTTGATCTATTTAACATTTATGTGCAGTAATGAAGAACAATTCGTATTTAACCTAAATTTCAAAATGTTATTAAAATGTGTATAATATGTTTATGTGTCATTGTTCACTTTTTTTGGTTGATCGTGTTTTAAAATAAAACATGGAAACTATTTAAACGTGTAAACGTGTTTTAAATCTGTTACAGTCCCAAAACACGTGTTAGGTGTTTTCAGACAAAACACCTAAACACGTTTTCTAGGAAAACACCCGTGTTTTAGTGTGAAACATCAGTGTTTTGTGAAAACACCGCAACATGTTTTAAAACTGTTACAGATAGGTGTTTTCACATGTGTTTGAAATCAAAACACTGAGATTTAGAGTGTATTTCAGTTATATTATATTATTATAACGTTATTCTAGTGAAGGACAAACATATAATAAGGGCATACGTTATCATTAAATTTTAATCGCTTGTGTATTAATAAAGCCTTTATATTATTTAAAAAAATGTTTTAGACATATATACATGTACCCCAAATTTAAAAAATAATCTCCAAATAATTATTGTGTCAACAAATCTGGCTTCAATTTTCCATGATTTTCAATATAATATTTTGTTTCTTGATACCGAGTATATTTTCATACATGTATGGCATAAATGACATCAAACCTCTTGCCGTCGCTCTGGAACAAAAGCCATTTTCTCGTCTAGACAACGATTTTTCTTTTTGTTTTGGTAATAATGAATCTGTTATTCTAAGATTACAACACTGTTAGGGTATAGACAGTCAAAATTATTTTAAGTGCTGGATATCCATTTGCAGACACATATATATTAATCTAATGCGTACTTTTGTATTATATTTCTTCAAGTAAATGGGTCGGGTGCCAGACGAGAAAGCCTTTTTTCACCTATTTTTGTCTTGATTGATATCAAGTTACTGTTTTTCTAATAAAAAGAAATACTTTATCTACACAGGGATACTTAGTCTATTATAATACAGAAACACTTTGTCTATGATAATACATGAATACTTTATCTGTACAAAAATACTTCATATTCAAATAATAAGTATTATGCACTTGAATACATTATCTGCACAGGGATACCTTATCTATAATATAAAAAAGACTTTATCTCTACAGGATTTTTCTACTTTGCTGTTGAATAACAATAACTTTGCCACATAATTAAATGTTGTTGTCCTTCTTAAGGGGGGCAAACATATGTTCAGCAATGTTTTAATAATGGACTAAAAGCAAATTTCATGCTCCAGACCAAAGTAGCGCTGAATGTAGTAAAGTATGTCATAAAGAAAAAGAAAAATTGTCAACAAGGTGGTATTTTGAGTTTCTGTCAAAACACTAAATCATGTACGTACTATTTACCATAACATAAAGAAGCTAAAGGTGTTTTTTTGTAAATTTTGAAAAAATAACAACCTTTAAGGGGCTTCTTCTTCGGCCATTAAATATAATTCAATTTTTTTACCGAACTGAAATTTAATATAATAGTATATGCGGAGTATAACCAGTTTCAGATTAAGCATTATATCTAATTTGTTATATCTTTTATTATACGATTGATTTGTCTTTATATAATACATAAAATGTAACCGTAACATTTAAAGTTAGAATTTTAACATGTTGCAAAAATAATTCAGATATTCTCATTAATATTTACAAGCATAAAGAGTTACTGCTTTGAAATTGTAATTTTGTAAATGTAAACCTGTTTTATTGATCCAACAAGAATTTTAATTTTTGAAAAATAAGGGAGAAAAACTAGGTAACCTTTGTTATTTCTTCTAATTTGCTTTTGCATGAACTTAGAGTAAAACACTTTTTAGTTAGAGAAAACTTCTTCTAATTAAAGTCAGTTAACTATTATACGAATAAAGATAAATTGTAAAAATGAAACAATTACAGTTGCCAATAAACTGTTCCCAGTTTTGCTTTTCCATTAAATTAGAACGTGATTTTTAAAACATTGCGATTTGAATCTATATAAAATTCTGAGTGTTATATCATTAAAGTCATTTTTGGAATTACCATTATAAATAAATGCATCTAAAATAACATTAAATGATATATTATCTCTGTTTGCTTAATGTTCACCTTTTTGTCCTTACTAAGATTTATGGTCAACATGTACCACTACTATTTAATAGAATAATATTCAATACGGCTATGCTAATAGACTTTCTATTGTAGGGGAATAATCTGTTCTAACTTCCTATTGCCTTTCTAAGAGTCTACAATTACCAGCTTTAACCTACACATTAGCTTTGTTGTGTATGTATTGATTAGATGTTATTGAACGATAAAGTAAAGTCTTGGTAAAGACTGAAGTGTCCGGAATTAAACAGAAAATGGATAGCATTGACGTTTGATTTGACTCTTTTTAAGGGTCTTCTGATGTATTGTTTTGCTAGGAAATGTAGGAAAAGATCGGAAAGAGTTGTACGTTATATAAAGCCTGTCTCAAACATTTGACTTGAAGTTTCATTCTCAATTCCCTATTTCTTAAACGGACGGCGTAAATGAAGTATAACATCATTTAATTCTTTATGTAACCTGTTATTTACTATTATCATAAGACATTTCAGAAAATAGAATTGTTATTTTTCTATGTTATGTCTTATCTCATTTCATAAATGTATGTAACATATGTGTTTGCTAAAATAAAACAATGTAATAACGTTTTATTTGCAATAAATTAAGTTGTATATCGTGTTGAATTTATTAGAGTTTTATACGGGTCGTGATATTGAGACATGTAATCTGAAATAAAGCACGACAGCTAGTTGCTTATAATGTTACGTTTTTTCTCCAAGAATAGCTTTACAAAGATTTACGACAATCAAGGCTTGAAACAGATTCCAGTCGAAGACATTCTTTGCCTGCAGGGATATATATTTTCGTGAGAGTATCTGTATTGTGTTTGAACTCAGTCTGGTGTTTTCATGTATCGGAGACAATGAACCAAATACATAATACAACGTTCGTGAGATGTTTAACATACTTATATGTATAATGAGTTCAATAAAAAATTTAACGTGTTTCTGCGAGACCTAATATGGCAATATTTGAGACCAATATCAACTACATGAAGTGCTCGTCTATTGCCCAGATTCTGCTTAATAATCTAACATTGCATGTTAGATATTCCTTGATTGTTTAATGCGTTAATGCTTTAAGTATTTGTGCGTGTGAAACTTTGCTTTGGAAAGTCATAACTGGCGTTATGAGACTACTTCATAATTCAATGAATCAATACCAATGAATTCATTCAAGATATAAAACATTTGAAATTGATTTATAGCATGTTTCCTAGTGAATAAACAATAATGAAAATAGTATGGATTTATTTTGTACTTTATGCACTTGTATAAAGCAAGGTGTGAACTATATGTAGCGTTTGATAAAAGATTAAAATGAAATAACATATATTACATTTGAACACACAAACATAATTATGTAAATAAAAAAATCCTGTTATACTTAAAGGATGATACTTACAGACCGCATAGGCATAAACATGTAAAGAAAAAATACATTAATCTTTATTATTCTTTGAGCATCTTGAAACAATTTGTGGAATTTAATCATCTAAAGAATGGAAGAAAAAATAATATGGACTGAACTAAAATCGAAAGGTATAAAAACAATCACATGACATATACGTAAATATTTCCTGATTTATGAATTGAAACAGAATGATTTCAAGATTATAATATTCAAGATATGAATTTAGCTTTGTAGAATATATTTGTCAGTGATTTTTAAATAAATTTGAACTGCAATAAATTTATGTAGATAACAATTCACCGAAAACTAAAGAAAAGAAAGCCACGGGCTTATATTTAAAAGACAATGTTATTGTTTGATAAGCATATTAAAAAATAATATAAGATTATATCTTTTTCACCGTTTGACTAAATCAAGGCAAAACCTTTCCCTAACTTGGTCATCTCCAAACTATCTCAATTCATGCTGAAAGGTAGATTATTACGAACCCCTTCTGTCATGCAGAACAAATGCATTTCTGTTAATACTAGAGATGACAATGAGTACGGATTTAAGTACTCGAATATTCGGGAATATTCGGTCATTATTCTGATCGGTTTTCTTGTTATTCGGAAGGGTTCTTAGGACTTTAAGAACGTATAATCCTAATCTACCTACCTTCCATTTTGTCGACCTAGTCACGAGAATAAAAAAGGTTATTTATTATTATATCACTTTCATTTTCTATTTTGATAGACAAAATTGACAAGTACATATATCTTAAAATATGTCGATGGTTTTAGGGTCTGATTTATTAATTAAAGCTAATATTATAAAAGGCAATCATTGTACCGTATACTTGAGGAAAATGAAAATAAAGCAATTTTATTTCTATAGTATTAATAAATAAAATCATCATTGAAACAGTAACGACAAGAATTGGAAAGGATCTCAATTCAAAGAATTCCTTTACGGCATAAACTTATTATTATAAATAGTTACAATTTAGACGAATACTCGATAATTCTACAAATTCAGCGACTGACTTGTATTTACAGACTTAGACAGAGATTGATATATGCTTTGAAATCATTTGTTAAACAATTTGGAGCCTTGAAAGATACAGCTGTATAGGCACACAGACTGTGTTATATTTAAGAAAGTTATTAGATACGTAGACACACATTCATAGATATATTGATCAAGAAAAGTAAACTGTCTGCTTAATATTCCACAATCGCGTGTTTCATCCCCCTTTGTCATTTGAACGATTTTCTCATATGATTTTATAATTTGATGTCTTCAGCTTTTATACAAAGCCACAGAGTACCATAGTAAAATTGGACAAGTGGCATAGAGAATTTTCGAATGTAACGAAACATTGAATGATAATAGAAATCCCCTTTTTTAACCCCCCAATGTCTTGTAACGGGCATGGTAAATTTTTAAAAAATGTTCCCTTTTGGGTTAAATTTTTTTATATATTCCCCCAAAGGCATGACTTTTTTTTGGGAAATCAAAAGTTTTACTTGCATTAATTTTTTTTCATTTAAAAAAAGCATCTAATTCCTAGAATTAATTTTAATATTTGAAGCACGTGGGTGCATTTTTTAAAACCCGGGAAATTGGAAAAGTAGTTGTGAAATTTCGCTTTCCCTGTTGACCTTTAAATTTTTCAATTATCTTAAATTTATTGTATCCGCACAAACGTAGTTGGTCGTTTAGAAGATTAAATGCTTACAACAAAATTATGTTATAACAAATATATCAAATGATTTCCTGGCATCATGCTGTAGAAAGAAAAATTAAGTTTAAAGACACTTTTACTGCAATGTTTGTGATCTTTTGTTTATACTAACATGTTTTATATGATAACAATATTTGTATATAAAAGATATAATATTAATTTATTAGAAACGAGGATTGAAAAGCATTATGTATCCAGCCAGATGTACTCGTTATTCTTAAAACGATCCTAAAAGCTTTACTAAAAAGACTTCTTAATTAAAAGGTTTCTAATCAAGATCTCCGTACGTAATCAGTCAGATTCATTTGAGCCCTTTAATGGTACTAATATATTGAGAAGCAACTGTCAAAATATAAAAAAGTAAAGATTCCTCACACGAATAAATAACATCTTCAATACAAATAATTGTAAAAGAAAAAAAGAAAATTATTTATATGCGCACATAAAAGAAGGACATGACATCGATACAAAAAGAATGCTAAGACCCTTTTGGTGAAGAATAAACACTATTATTGTTTATGATTGTACGTGATAGATGCATTATATTTAAGCATATATACTGTAATTCTAGCTTTTGCGTTTGGATATTATGAAATTGTTCATTTTCCTACGACACAAGAATTACGTCCACCGTTCTATTTTCATTAGTTACAACGACAAAAGTGCGATTCGTTGTAAAACATGGTGTAAAAGAAAGAGGAATGCGTTTGAATATATTTGCTTGCCTGAAATCGTTGACTAATTATAAGTTAAGTAAAATTATTAATTTGACAAATCTATGGACAGTTCACTTCACATTTTACAGACGACTTTGTCTCATGTACATGTACAGAGATTGGTTTGTTCGCCAAGCTTGGATGACTGAATAAAAATTCTGGTAGATAGGAAGACATGCAGTATGTATCTCAACTAGTACATTAAAAGATGATATTGTAACATATGTGTACATTTGTGTTGTTTTTCAAATAATGTCTTCATGTACATGTTATTAAATAACTGTTAAATTAATGTTTTTCAGATTAAAATTTCAACTTATTGACTTGATATCAAGTTCATTTATTGCATATTAATTCGGTAAAGCCCGTATTAAACCTTACAAGAGGCTTACCTTATAGTACAAAGGTCAAAATTATACTAGTATATTCGCAAGCAAAGATTGGTAGATGATCGTTTAGTCAACTATTTAGAATATCTAAGCAATCCAAATTCCTTGAAACCCCCCCATTTGTAAAAAAAACCAGTTTTTTTTTGGTTTTTGGGGTATTTTTTGGATGGCTGCCTTTTAACCAAAATATAAAATTCAATTAAACATAAATAATTCCATTTGTTAAATTCATCAGCTCTCAATTAAATTTAAACACGTCCAAGGTTTAGAATATTAAATGTATAGAATAAATATATGATGAAACAAAAGTCAATAAAGGAAGGCAGCATTTAATGAAAGCATCTCCAAAAACAACCGTGCATCACCGGACCACCGTCAAGGAGCCCAACAAGACATTAAAGAAAAATGGAGAGGGCAAAGTAAGTACGAAATTGTATTCAGGTAATATAAAAATGATATTATGGTCTGATGATACAGTAATGCATTGAAATGTTGGACATTTCTTTTAATCAAAGCATGCATTGAATGGAAAATCAATCTAACAAACTGATGCAACACATTTTAATGAATCAGAACACTAAATGTGACCCCTTGGTAAATAAAACTAAAAATTTTTAAACCACCCCGTCAACAGACAAAAATCAGAACCCAAATAAAAAACATATAAAATTAAAATTTAAAAATTGATCAAAAATATGTTTGTTTTAAATTTTTTTCATTTTTAAATTAAGTGATACGTTTGTACATAAAAAGAACAAACTATTAATTATTCAATTATTTAACAGAAATTGTAATTTAGTATGATATGAATAAAATATGAAACACAGACTTCAAAAAGTAAAAAAGGATTGGTTACAATCCATCGAGGTATTTAGTTTAAATACCAGTAATGTGTTTCTCATTCCCTAATAAATGTGCCAACATAGGTAACATTTATTAAATCAGCAAGTAAAAAAAAAAAATATTAAGTAAACATATTTTTATTTGGTATAACTTTCACAATATGAATTTATATAAGACATGTTATAAATGCACTGCAATGACATTAAAATCAATTATGATCAAAGTATGTAACCCCAATGACATAAATAAACAAGCAAACGGAAGCCAAAAACAGACAGAACCCCCGCTACAGCTTAAATATACTCTTCCATCTTATATTGCAAACTAATTGCATTATGATAAACGATGGGTGGTGCATTAATTCCTAAGAAAAATACATTAGTTTGTTTTAAAGGCATAACATACGACAACGATGTATAAAACAATATTTCTTGGAGACGAATGAGTGGCACCTGGTCAGCAACATTTTTTGTTTGAAAGTTATGTGTTATGAATTAATAAAGGACTCGCTTGGGCGTGTCACTAAATGCCCAAAATTAATAAAACTATTCTTTGAATAAGCGTTAAACAGATTCAAAAAAAATTCTGTAATTTTTTTTTTTTATGATAACAAGTGACAAAAATTGTCCACAAAACAAAGGTCTTAATTTTACCTTTTTTTTTTCCCAAATTTTTTAAAAACAAAACCTTTTTCTAAACCTAAATGTTTTTCTAAACCCAAAAATTCTAAAAAGAATTAAAGGGAAAAAAAAAGTGAAACATTAATTTAACTCGTATTTAAAAAAATTTTAGAAGAAACAAAACAAAGAGTTTAATTGTTAAAAAATTTAAATTTTTTTAAAATTTATTTATCTTTTTTTTTATTCTTTTATTTTTGTTTATATGCAATACATATGTAAGATCCCAAAATTAAAAGTAAAGGGTAACAATAAAAATTAAAAAAATTCCCCTTCTTTAATTCCCCAAATTTTATCTTTTTTTGAGATAAATTACAAAATTAAAAAAGTAAATGTCTTTAAAATCTTTTAAATTTATATATCCTGGGGCAAAAACAAAATCCCTAAACAAAGGTCAATGATTTTTTTTTCCCCAAGCAAATCTTTTTAAAAGTATAAAAATAAAATTTGGTATATCCTAAAATAAAAAATGTTTTGATGAAAAAAAAATAAGGAAATTTTTTTCCTTCGAAATAAACAGGTGTTTACTGATTTTGTAAAATACCCTTTTAAAATATTGTGGCGTAAATTTTTTAAATTTTTCAAGTTTAAAAATTTCTTAAAAATGGGAAATAATTTTTCATCGATAAGTGCTTCTTTGATAAATTTTGATTCTTTTAATTTGTTTTATCTAAAATTTAAAAGGGTACCAGAACCTACCACTAAAATTTTCCCCTACCCCCCAAATTTTTTAATTTAAATTTAAAAGGGATTTTTTTTTAATCTTTTTTTAAAATTAAATATGGGGCACATTTACAATTATATTTATCTTTAAAAGTTTTACTCAAACACCGTAAAAATTGTGCTTGTTTTGGAATCGCGGGAATTAAAATATACCCATATAAAGAGGGTTGAAACGTAAAAACACATAAAAACGTTTGAGAAGAAAAGGATGTAAAAATGTCGTATCTTATTTGAAAATATTCTTAGTCACACTGTTGGAACTCCCCTGCAGGTTTTCCGTTTTTCTCTTTGTATACAACATCTTATTCTTTAAGAACATAAAGCATTGGATAATTATCGGAGACTAATGTGGTTTTTCAGTCTAGTCCGATAACTTAGAATATAAAAATCTACTTACTTATTCAATATTTTCCCTTGCATTTACTTTACTTTTTTTCTTTCTTTTTCTCATTATCTAAGAGAAATATTCCGTTACTTTAGTATTACGTTAGGACTGCTTCTATCGCCAAAGCAAAGTAAATATAATACAGACTTTATATTTGATTCTATGAATGTACCAGAAATAAAGAAATGGTAAGGATAAGACAACAAACAACCACAGCTTCATTTTGAAAAAGGTAGTGCAACAATGTGATCTATAAAGCATCTAAGTAGCATACAATAAATGTCTTTTAAGAAAAGAATCCGCTTCACAGCCGAACAGTTACATTATTAATTTATAACGTTTCTTGTAATCTTGTTCAACAAACAAGACAAAACATCTTGACCAACGATCAAAAAAAAAAGGAAGGACAACATTCGGATTTATTGGTTCCAACATACATATAATTATTTTGACATTTTCCTTGTAGGATAACACAATTTTGTGAGATTCAGTTATTACCTTTTGATATTCTAACGACGTTTATTTCATATGACATTCTACCATCTCATATCATAACAAGTTGATACAATAAAATGTCATGTTATTACCGCATTATCAAGTGTGCATAATACTGAGCACATGCCAGACAGATGCTGGCAAAGAAATATCACATACAACTCTTTTTTCGCGCTAATAATTATCATATACAATTTAGCTATTTACTAAACATATCATAAATACCAATGTCAATTTCTTTTTGTCGTACATGATTTGTTACTATTTATCTGAAAGTTGGGATATATTTTTTTCTTTTGCTTATTTGTTAGTGAGAAAATACATGTTTGCATGCATTCTTTTTTCTTCCTGTTGAATAATCAACACATTAGATATTAGATTTGTTTTCTTACTTATATATATATATATATATATCAGAAATATATTACATGTCAGTCTGAATGAGATTTAATTTTATGTCAGAAAGGCTGTATTCCCCCGTATATCCTGTTCGCAACTTTAATAACGACTTTATTCAATTAATATCGTAAATTCTTAATTACAGGCTCATAAGAAAAAAAACAGCACATTTGGACTGTTTTCAAAGAAGTCACGTTCCATCTAACTGGCTTTCGTTCATAACTAACCAGTAATTACCATTTTCATATATTAAAAGGTAGATTAAGAAATTCAGTATAAATAATAATGACATTGCAATTTGATTTTGACTTGTTCTTTACTAACTGTTTCCCCTCGGATTGATGTCAAATTTTCTTTGCTATGTTGTTATTTATAAAGAACTGTTTAGCATTTGGTGTTTCAAAATCGATTATCGTGCACTTTAAAGTATTCATATATTGCCAGTACATAATTACAATTAAGAAGTAATTACTCAAGGCATTTCCTCGTAATTGGTACATTAAATTGCAGAATAGATAGTCCAAGACTCATTTTGTTCCTAGCATTGTTTTAAATAAACATTTAACTTTTTTCGTTGATGTGTACCTTGCATGCTATTGTTTTTCATAAGTAGTAAAAAATGCTCAACTTGACTCTTGATATTTTGTTTGTATTAAAGTATATATATAATCATATCATCTAATATAAGGCTAAATATTTATAACAAGGATGACAAGATAAACAACACCTTTCTATATGAATTGAACAAATCCTTGTTTAAGATCATTGCTTTAAATAAATGTTGACGTTCTTTCTGTCATGACGTCCTTTGGTAAAACAACTGTTTCTTTACCTATTTGGTCATATTAAATCATAAAATTTGAATCGAGGTGCTGCTAATCTATTAGTAAACCCTTGAATCACTTAATACAAAACAGTTCTATTTTCGTAAAGCACTTATTAGTTATCAGTACTTATTAAAACGAATCTGAACTGTATAACTTAGTCATCTAAGACATTGCACTCAACATTTAGATTTCAATTCCAATTAAAACATAAATCCATAAATTGTGTTAACAAAAGAGGCTTCGATCTTTCACAATTTTCGAATTTGTATTTGTCTTTGCTACTTTTGATACCGAGTATATTTGCATGCATGTTTGATATATATGACATATCAAACTTCTTGCCATCGCTCTGGAACAAAAGCCATTTTCACGTCTAGACAGCATCTTTTTCAATTAGATTTGTTTAGGAAGTTATGAATCTGTTCTTCTATTAGGGAAAAGACAGTCACAATTATTTTAAGTGCGGGATATCCATTTGCAGACACATATATATCCATATAATGTATACTATGGTATTATCTTTCTGAAAATCAATGGATCGACTGCCAGCATTTAATTTTTACAAATATTTGTCATTGGTTATATCAAATTAATTACTATAATATATATGTAATAAGCATAAATAAGCAGACAATGCACAGGAATATCCCACTTATACTGGAATACTTTATCTATATGAAAATACCTCATTTTCTCCAACTTCTCATATAAATTTAGAGGCATGATACTTCTTTGTATTTATTAGTGGCAAAAATGTATTTGTTTTGTTAATTTATTTAAACATATTAAAGGTTATAAAGCTATATCTTATGAAATGATTTTTATAAAAAAAATCAACAGTAAAATTATATTGGTTCCTTAATCTAATTGTCGATTTTCTAATAGAATATAATGTTCCGGAGTAAAATATTAATTTGCTATTTGAAGTAAGTTTTTTCCGTTTAACAATGAGTCAATGCAAGCGACCTTTGCTTTTAAGGCAATACAGATTATATTTAAGGTATTAGGACCCTAATGGGCACTATCAGGAACTAAAGAATTGACATCATATGTCAGATGTATACCTTAAATTACACCTGTATGCACAATTTAAACAAAGTTTACCGTACGGAAATCAAGTTATGGCCACTTTTCTGAACTCAAGCTAGGATGTTATGAGGGCCCTTTTTTAGAAATGAGGAACTTTTAAATAATCTGCAATAACATTCTAATGAAAAATGTTTTCCCATGAATTTTTGGTAAGAAACAAAAACTACCATTCAGCTAACAATCCACATAAGCAAAATTATGGTTTCTACTTAAAATTTATGAAATCTGTATAAAAATGTTACCCTACCCCACCCATTTTTACCACATGTCTGACCATTTTTCTACTTAGGGAGCCTAGTTCAAAAAATTCTTAAAATTTACCCAAATGAGTGCCTGTTTTCAAAGTTTCCCTAAATTTTTAAAAACGTATATTGTTGATCTTGTAAAATATGAAATACTTTTACCGTCTAGTTTTGATTATATTACACTTTGAAAATATCAGGTACCATATTTATTACTAGATTTAGCATAATTTAGCCATTAAATACCTATATAAATTAAAAATTCAAAATTAAACACTTTTTTCTTTCCATATGGGACATGAGAGATACATAAATAATGTTAAAAGAAAAAAAGAAAGAAAAAAAAAGTTGACCCTTCTGGAGATTGAACCCATGGCCCTCATTTTCAATGTAGTTAACAGTAATTCTAGCCTATTTGAATACTCTTCAAAGCGGAGGTAATGCATTAGGGTGCTAATACCTTAATTCATGCAAGCATTTTAGAAGTATTCATTTATAAAATTCAGACAATAGTTTTACAGCAGATATATGCAGTGTAGCTTAATGCAATTTACATGTTTATCACCCTAAATGTGAAAAAGTATGTCTTAAAGGAAGCGAAAAACGAAGTGGTATTTGTCTTCCATACATTATACTTAGTCTTATGAATTAACTTAAAGAAGTTAAAGATGGTTAAGCTATTTTGCTATTGAGTTCTTTTTTGTAAATTGTAATTTGATACACAGATGAGAAAATGAAAATGAAAGCATTTTATGGTTAATAAACCCTCAAGTATAAATTACGCTTTACCAAACTGAAATTAAATATAAGAGCATATGCAGACTTATGTCAATTTGTTTCACAATCAAGAAAAAATAACTATTTAATCTATAATATAATTTAATGCGATCGATTAGCATTTTTGTCTGTTTAATGAATAAAGAACATAAAGAGTTTTTCCGTGGTTTCGAAGTTTAACATGCAGTGAATTTAGAAAATCTCATTAATACTGTTATGAAATTTGAAACTAGTCTTTTACTAGAAGAGTATTCTTTTAGGATGGTATATCTGGACAACATTTCTAAGCTGGTTAAAATGTTTATGTTTACTTTTACTCATTTTTGTTGTAAAACAATTGAGTCATTAACAGTCCAGACTATTGGCACAGCTCAGTTATTTTTAGATTATGAGCATACCTCATTCCAAATTTGGAAAGGTCGCGCAGACAAAGGTCGCGCGACACTTAAGGTCGCGCAATAGGAAAGGTCGCGCAGAATCAGCTTTCCCAGGCATGCTAGTTCCAAATATGGAGAGGTCGCGCAATAAGAGGTCGCGCAGACTAAAAGTACAAGGTTTAAGTTATTTTTAGCCCTTCAGCATCTCAATTGTTGTTAACAAAGCATAATTTGGTCATATCAGATTTTATGAATGGGATTCCTTACTGCTTTATCTATGTACAGGTTACTTGGTTCAAATGTTGAGCTGTATGTTGTAAAGCTGGATACATTATATTTCTGTTGTTTAACGAATTATCAGTCAGTATTATAAGTTTATAGAAATGTCAATCAGTAGTAAGTGTATTGGTCTTATAAGCCATATATAGTACATATATCTTTATTACTGCAAGTATATTTTGCACTATTAAGTTGCATTATTGGACAGATAATAATTATGCTATTGAGTGTTAACATGTAAATTTATATAACTATTATGTATTTTTGTACTTATGTTTGTATTGTACAACAGTCTGTATACCTGAACCAGTTGCAGGCCAATTTGAACATTGTTAAGGCAGTGTCAGCACTTTTAATATGTTGCGCAACATTCAGGTCGCGCAATGAGTTGTGTGCCAAACTGGTTAGCGCAAGTGGGTCGCGCGACAATCTACTTTTGCACACCACCCTAGCTGCGCAAACAGAAGGGTATATAAGCTGGGAACTTTTCTAGCTGAGAGAGTTTTTGGAGTGAGTTGGGGTTTTGAGTTGGAGTTGGTTGAGTTGAGTTAGTTAGTAATTGAAGAAATGTATTTATTTGTTGAAGTTGTTAAGAATTTTACTTTGGTTTTGACTGTTGATAGAAAATAAAATGATGCATTATTTTGATTTACTGCAATAAATATAATCCTGCTTTGACTTGGACTTGACTTATTCATTATACCAGCATAGAGAAATTGTTTACTTTTAAGCGAAAAGAGTGAATAAACAAAGCTTTTCACAAAAGAGAAGTTTTCGCAACACTGTTGGCAGCGTCGGTATAAAGACTTTAACATGCTTCAGCGCAGGGATAAAGACTTTGATTTTTTCTACGTTTGAGTGTAATGGACTTACAAAAGATGGAAAAGGAATTAGAATCATTCCGTCAGACTGTTTCTTTGAGCTGTTTAGAAATAGGAAATATCTCCAAAGAACTAGCTGGTCATAGTGAAAATCTTACAAGTGCATTTAGTGATTTTTGTAACAAAGTGAATGAAATTTTAGAAATGAAAAATAATGAAATCAGTGAATTAAAATCATATAATGCAAAATTACGTGCTTCTATGTTAGACGATGACACTCAGGTTTTAGAAGAAAGTCAGTAATATGGGACCTAAGAAATCTGCTAGATCTGCATCAGCATCACGTCTTGAAAATTCAGAACTTACAATGGATTTACGTCAACAACTTTCCAGAAAAAGTGATGAAAATGAGGATTTACAAGCTAATTTAACTGATGCATTGGCAAATATTGAGAAATTAAATGAAACTGTCAAAATTTTACAAACTGAAAAAGTTGGATTACAAGAAATTATAGAAAGTGAAAATGAACAATTTCGAAGAGATAAGGACAATTTGAACAGTCTATATCATACAACTCAGATGAATAGAGACAGACAAATCCAGAGATTGTCAAATGAAATTGATGAATTACAAAATATTTTACAATCAAGAGATGTTGAACTTAGTCGCCTTCAGAATATTGCATTACGAGAAAGTAACCAAAGAAATTCTCGGGATTATAATGTTCCACTACCAAACCAGGTTCTTTTTTATGGTAAAACGTCATACACCGCATTCATACGTCAATTTGCTGTGTTGGCTGAAACATGCCAATGGAGTGATAAAGAGAGGGCATTTCGCTTGCTGAATAGTCTGCGGGATGATGCAGCAGAGTTTGTATTCAACCAGGTCAGTCCTGAAACTCAACAATCTTACAAACAGCTTGAGCAATGTCTAGCAGCAAGATTTGTAGAAAGACGTTCTACCGCCTCTTATCTGATGGAGCTCGAAAATGTCAAGCTTCACTCAAGGGACAAACTCGTGGAGTATGTTGCAGATATAAAGCGTCTGGTTCGAAAGGGCTACCCAACTGCAGATGATCATACTATTGGTACAATTTGTTTACGGCATTTTATTAGAGGTCTGGGTGACTCCCAGATGGCTCTGGCTATAGGGATGAAGGATCCGACCAGTATCGAAAATGCACGTGAGATTCTGGAGACGTACTATAGTTTGAAGGATGAAACTAAGGCAAACACCAAAGTTCGAATGGTTCGACAAGGGAACAACATGTTTCTCAAGAAGCAGTTTTGTCTTTCAAGAAAGAAATAGATAAAAAATTTGATGAAATTCTGTCTGCCATTAAAAAGCAAGATATGCAGCCAGAAAAATTCAAAAGAAGGGATTTATCTACTGTTGAGTGTTATAAGTGTCATGATTTAGGTCATTATGCACGTGATTGCATGAGTCAGCAGAGTGATAAAAATAAAGCGGAAAACTAGGTGGGACTAAGGCAGACGGCCTTGCGTTAGTCCAAAATCATAGTGAAAAAGTGATAAAAATTCATTTTAATGATACCTGCAATGGATTATCTTTGTTATTACCTGTAAAATTTGGTGATATCAGTGCAAATTTAGTAGTAGATACTGGAGCAGTTGTTACTTTTGTTTCTTCTAATATCTATCATAGTGTGCCTTCTGATATTCGTCCATCATTGGAGAAAATTGATCCAAATTTTAAGCTTGAAGTTGCAAATGAAGGGTATCTCCCTATTTTGGGTAAAACTGTGATGAGTTTTAAAATTCATAAGGATATATTTAAGTTCAATGTGTTTATTGCACCAATTCAAGAAGATGGTCTTTTAGGTCTTGATTTTCTACAAGAAAATAATTTTGTGTTAAGTGCAGAAAATGGTTTGCGTCTAAATGGAAAAAAGTATCCTACGTTGATGGAATCTTCAGTTTTCAAAGTGATGCGTGTCAAAAGTTCAAAATCAGTCATTGTACCAGCACATAGTGAAGTGATAATAGAAGGTAGTTGTTCTGGCGGCAAAATTAATACTGAGTTTGGAATTGTTACGCCATTAAAAACAGGTGATGATAGTGAAAATAGCTTAATTGTTGGCCATACACTGGTCAACCCTTATTCTAAAAATGGTTGTGTTCCAATTCGTTTAATGAATATTAGCAATTAAAATGTAAAAATTTGAACATAATACTACTCTTGGATATATTGAGAATGCTGAAAAAGTTAGTTTTTGTGAGAAAAATGAGTGTTTTGTTAATGAAAAGTGTGACTCAAAGCTTCCATCTCATTTAAATGAGCTTTATGAAAATTCAGTGAAAAATCTTAATTATGATCAAAGAGTGAAACTTAAGAATCTTTTGATTAAGCATTCAAATGTGTTTGCAAAGTCACCAAATGATTTTGGTCGTACATCTGTAATTAAGCACAAAATCAATACTGGGGGCAGCAAAGCCTATTAAGCAACGCCCTAGGCGCCCCACCAAAAGCTTTCGCAAATGAAGAAGAGAAAATAATTAAAGATCAGTTAGCGGCCAAATGTTATTCAGGAAAGCAATTCTCCTTGGGCGTCACCATTAGTATATGTCAGGAAACGTGATGGAACAACACGACCTTGTGTGGATTATCGTCAGCTTAACAACGTAACAGAAAAGATGCATACCCCTTACCTAATATTAGTGATTGTTTGGAAAGTTTAGGGGGATCATCATATTTTTCGTGCTTGATATTTTGTCAGCCTATTATCAGATTGAAGTTGATGAGGCTGATCGCCCAAAGACAGCCTTCACTACAAAATTCGGTTTATTTGAATATTTGGTAATGCCGTTCGGATTATGTAATGCACCGTCAACCTTCCAACGATGTATGGAATTAGTAATGAGAGGTCTTCAGTGGGAAATTTTGCTGATATACCTTGACGATTTGATTATTTTTGGGCCGCATATTTGAAGAACATTTAGATAGGCTTGATACAGTTTTAACGCGTTTGTGTGTGAGTGTGGAATGAAACTGAAGCCAAGCAAATGTTTTCTGTTAAAAACTGAAGTGTCATTCTTAGGACATGTAGTTAGTAAGGAGGGAATAAGCCCCTCAAAAGTCTAAAGTTAGTTGTATTGCAAATTGGGAAAGGCCGCACGATTTAACAACTCTGCGATCCTTTCTTGGTTTTTGTTCATACTACATGATATATATTCGTGATTTTTTTCCACAAGAGCTAGGCCATTAAATAGGTTGTTGGAGGCCGGACAACCATTTGAATGGTCTGATGAATGTCAGAAAAGTTTCGACGATTTACGCAGTGCATTGACTGGTGATGAAGTCATGGCATACCCTCAAGATGATGGATTATTCATACTTGATTGCGATGCGTCGAATTTCGGTATAGGAGGAGTTTTGTCACAAATGCAGTTTAGTGAAAAACTTGGACAGTGTATCGAGAAGCCAATAGCATATGCGAGCAAAAGCTTGAATAAGGCTTAAAGACGCTATTGTGTAACACGTCGGGAACTGTTGGCAGTTGTTACATTTGTTACTATGTTTAAACAGTATTTGTTAGGACGTTCGTTCTTAGTGAGAAGTGATCATTCTTCATTAAGATGGATTATGTCCTTCAAAGAACCAGAAAATCAGATGGCTAGATGGCTTGAAGTGCTATCACAATATGACTTTAAGCTAGAGCATCGCTAGCCTAATTAATTTGGCGTGAACGGTTTGACCCATTTTACAGACTTTTTTTTATTACTGTCAAACCGTTACGCCTAATTTTAACTGTCATTTCTACGCACGGAAATTCTACCGGCAACACTATCGATAGTTTGGACTGATTTTTACTGCTTAAACCTGAAAGTAACTTCAATGTCCTCTACAGATCAATAGAATATAAATTCTAGTACTAACTTCTCCTAGAAAAAATATTAGATTGTACCTGTCTTAACGCATACATGCGATTTATTTCAAATTTGTACTGTCTACTCTATCTTTGGCGGACATGTTATGACGTCATCGTAAAAAATCGATTCCGTGAAAGCTGGTAGTAGCTACCAGTGTGTCTAGCAGGTAAGTGTGGGTTACGCATGAAGATTAAATTAAAAAAAATATCGGGGGAAATAAATCTATTCATTATTTTTTAATAAATGTGTGCATTATTAAATTTTATTGAAAATATCAATGTATTTAACCTAATTTGCAATGGTAGCAAATAGGCTCCGTACATGTACTGTTGTTCAATATTTTTTAAATATTTTAGTACGTGTACTCAACATTTATCAATAGGTGGTTTGCATTCTTGTATACTGTTAATGACTACCAAATGTCACTCTCGGATAAAATACTGACTTCATTTATACATGCATATTTATATGACAATTAAGAACGTAAAAGAAATATTGAAGGAAACTATTTGAAATACACTTCAAATTATTCAGTATTTGTACAAATATTTTAAGAGTTCTTTTTCACCGATTGCCAATATATAATACCATATTTAACTTACTGATAAAGTTTAATGTCTTCTTGACATACTTTATTTATTTACTAAAAAGGAACTTTATTGTGATCCAGTCATATGCTGTGTAACTATAAGGGAAGGGTCACATATTTTAATTGAAATAAATTTTATGTAGAGGATATTAAAAAAAAGTCATTGAGAAGATCAGAATTTTCAAATGAACAGATTAAGAGACTTATAAATGTATTAATATAAGGTGTATGTCTTGTTGTTTCATACTGTTTTGGTAACACTTTTGTTTGTGTCCCTTGTTGTTTTCTTGTCTATGGTAAGTATCTTCCCTTTGCCCCTCGTTTTATTTCTTTATTTCGCCCCCTTCCCCGCAGTTTTATTTCGCCCCTCCCCCTTCTCTGAATTTCCTTTCCCCTTCCCCTGTGCCCGTTTACTTAGTGGTCCTATTAATCATTCATTTATATATTTTCTTTGATTTCCTTCTCAGTTATATTTTAATGATAAGCCTGATCGTGCTCTCCCTTGCGCCCTGTCCCGTTTTTGTTTAGGATCCTCCTGGGCTCCTTTCCAATGGTTCTTGTTCCTGGGTCATGTGGGGGTTGCGTTCATTGAACGCCGCCTTTCCTTGTTCATCTTGTTTATCACATTGTATACATGTATATACCGAACAGTAACAAACAGATAATGATTATCAATACAAGGTTCGGCAAGCAAGCAAAGAAATGTTAAGAAAACAGAAAAAACTTATCCACATCCCCCCCCCCCAATAAAAAAACACCAAAAAAAAACCCGCCTGAAACTGCAAATTCGAAACATAAATACACACGAGTGCCAAATACGGCTCTGGTAGGTGCAAGTGCTCCCTTCCGCTGGTTTAAACAGAATTGATCACTTAAACATAATAATGTTGAAATTTTTTATCAACACCAACAGATGCGAACAAAATGCGGCGGTAATCATGGAACTTTCAATGTGACACATCGAGGTGCCGTTCAATGAAAAGCGAGAACTAGATAATTGCATTTTACTGAGGACTGTTTGAAATTCCATTTTATAGTTTGAAATTTTAAGATTTTTTTCTCAGAATTTAAAGTTATTTTTGGTTGTTTTGAACTTCTTCCCCTACACAACTGTCCTCAATTTTTTTTTAAAGATAATAAACTAGAAATTGATATGGAGTTTAATATAAATTGAAATTCTTCTTTGCTTCATCATGTATAGTTTTAAGATGTACCTACAATTACATTGTATTTTCATATGTGCGAAATCATGGCAGGGTTATAAAATAAAAAGGCAGTTCAGAAATTTCACCTAATGATCACAGATGTTAAAAAATCCGACTTTACAATTTCTAATTTGACAATTTAAATGGACTTTAAAAATGCAGTATGATCTGAAGTCGAACATCATAAACTATTTAATTTCTAAGTAAGGTTATCAGAATTTCCTTTTCACATTTTATTTTTAATGCTGAAATATTCGTGTGTGTGAATAAAAGAGTTATTCCTGCAATAATTCATATAAATAACTTAAACAAATTGTATAATAAATTAGCTTGACAAATACAATCGATTGCCGCCGATACCTGTGTTACACCATGAATTTACCATGTCACCGCTTGCGTCATTTTTCAATATGGCCGCTTTCAATAATTTTCAACGATTTAAAAAGTTAAAGTGGAATATTTAGACTTGTGTTCGAGTTTGAAGTATGATAACTTGGAACCTTGCATAAAAAACGGTTCTCTTTCAGGTAATGTAGACCGTTTCTTTGAAACTGTTTTAGTTTTCGCTCCCAACAACTTCTAATTGGGAAGCGTCCGTGCATAAAAATGCAGTTCGTGGTTGGACTTGGAAAAAGACAGCGCCCGTCCAAAATTATCTCGGTGTCTCTTTGACAAGTCTAATTAGTTGGACTAGAGCATCGCAAGGGATCTAAGCATGCAAATGCTGACTTTTTGTCGAGGATTCCGTGTGACCCTTGTTCGTGTACTTGTTATAGTGGTCACTCTATTCTAAGTGAGCTTCCGTGTGGAGGTTGTAAAGAATGTGTGAAAAAGCATGAACAGTGGTCGGAACTTGCAGATTTTGATGACGTGGTTCCACTGGTGTCTAAGAAAGTCAAGCGAGTCAGAGGAAAAGGTGTTCCTGCCGACTTAGTTAGGGACTGTTCTGCATCAGTGCTGAATTTTCTGTTTGTTTTTGCGTTGTATCTGGGAGCGTTTCTCAGGCAAATTGAACAGAAATTTCGTGGTTGTGAGAAATTTGTTTCTGTGAGAAGACTTAGGGCAACGGAGGAGAAACGTGCGCCTAAGTCTGGTGCTGAGGATAACATTGATTTAAGTGATGCCACCAAAGAGAAGGATATGGCACAGACATCACATGCAGGGGGTCTGTACCCAAATGGTGACATTTCTTCTGAAAAAGTGTATAAGTTCTCAAATTGGGTAGGTTCGTATACCACAACTGAACTTATCAAATGATGAGGACATTCCACATCCAACAAAGCGGCAGAAAGTGAATCACACTAAATCATGTAGCGAAATATCAGTTGAAAAACGTTTGGAAAACATTGAAAAGAAAATTGACAAATTAACACAAGAAGTAAATAAAACACAATTAATATTACAGGAAGAAATAAACAATAGTGCAGCTAGCATTCAAAACTATCAAAGAACTTTAACTTCACACATACAAAAAGAAATTAGACATATTCAAACAGAAAAAAAACAAGCAATGAGTGACTTTCTAAAATGTCTCACTGAACTTAACAAAAGTGTGTTGGAGATTGTGAATTAAATTGAAGAGACAGGGAAAACTGTTATGGGATTTTATCTAATTGAACAGTAGCATACTTATGTTTTGTATTTCATAAAAATCCATAATGCTTATTTGTTAATTTGTTTAGTTTTGCTTATGTTTAATCTGCATAATATCATATAACACTTAGTAGTTTTTCACATGTAATGTTTAGTACCAATATTATTCTTTTATTATTATTTCAATTTCACTTAACAAGAGTTTTCAAGGTTTGTTTCAAATTTTAAAATTTAACATGTGTAAATTAATTGGTTTTGCTTCCGGAGTAAGCAAAGTCCAAAGGTGGGAGAGTGTTATGAAATTTGAAACTAGTCTTTTACTAGAAGAGTATTCTTTTAGGATGGTATATCTGGACAACATTTCTAAGCTGGTTAAAATGTTTATGTTAACTTTTACTCATTTTTGTTGTAAAACAATTGAGTTATTAACAGTCCAGACTATTGGCACAGCTCAGTTATTTTTAGATTATGAGCATACCTCATTCCAAATTTGGAAAGGTCGCGCAGACAAAGGTCGCGCGACACTTAAGGTCGCGCAATAGGAAAGGTCGCGCAGAATCAGCTTTCCCAGGCATGCTAGTTCCAAATATGGAGAGGACGCGCAATAAGAGGTCGCGCAGACTAAAAGTACAAGGTTTAAGTTATTTTTAGCCCTTCAGCATCTCAATTGTTGTTAACAAAGCATAATTTGGTCATATCAGATTTTATGAATGGGATTCCTTACTGCTTTATCTATGTACATGTTACTTGGTTCAAATGTTTAGCTGTATGTTGTAAAGCTGGAGAGATTATATTTCTGTTGTTTAATGAATTATCAGTCAGTATTATAAGTTTATAGAAATGTCAATCAGTAGTAAGTGTATTGGTCTTATAAGCCATATATAGTACATATATCTTTATTACTGCAAGTATATTTTGCACTATTAAGTTGCATTATTGGACAGATAATAATTATGCTATTGAGTGTTAACATGTAAATTTATATAACTATTATGTATTTTTGTACTTATGTTTGTATTGTACAACAGTCTGTATACCTGAACCAGTTGCAGGCCACTTTGAACATTGTTAAGGCATTGTCAGCACTTTTAATAGGTTGCGCAACATTCAGGTCGCGCAATGTGTGGTGTGCCAAACTGGTTAGCGCAAGTGGGTCGCGCGACAATCTACTTTTGCACACCACCCTAGCTGCGCAAACAGAAGAGTATATAAGCTGGGAACTTTTCTAGCTGAGGGAGTTTTTGGAGTGAGTTGGGGTTTTGAGTTGGAGTTGGTTGAGTTGAGTTAGTTAGTAATTGAAGAAATGTATTTGTTGAAGTTGTTAAGAATTTTACTTTGGTTTTGACTGTTGATAGAAAATAAAATGATGCATTATTTTGATTTACTGCAATAAATATAATCCTGCTTTGACTTGGACTTGACTTATTCATTATACCAGCATAGAGAAATGGTTTACTTTTAAGCGAAAAGAGTGAATAAACAAAGCTTTCACAAAAGAGAAGATTTCGCAACAATACGTTTAGATATATTGCCTAACTGCCTTGAACCTATATACATTTAAATAACCCGGATTTGAGAATCAATTTAGAAATTCAGAAATTTCAGAGACATTAAATGCACTATTATAATTGTTTTCTTTACACAGCCTTTTTTCTTCCTAACATTTTTGGTCAATAAGTACCGCTACTATTTAACTTCACGGCTAAGCTAATAGACTGTCTGTTGTCGGATATGGGAATAATCTGTTCTAACTTCTTTTTAATGGAAATGCCTTTCTAAGAGGTTATACATGTAATTACCAGCTTTAACCTACACATTAGCTGTGTAGTGTATGTATTGATTGGACGTTATTGAACTATAAAGTAATGTATTGGTAAAGACTGAGGCGTTCTGAATAAAACAGAAAATTGATAGCATTAACTTTTGATTTGGCATAAGCAAGTATTGACTCCTTTTAAGGGTCTTCTGATCTAATGGTTTGTTAAGAAATAACCGGAAAGATTTGTATGTTATATAAAGCCAGTTTTTCAAAAAATTAACTTGAAGTTTCATTTTCAATTTCTTATTTCTTAAAAGGATGTCGTATATAATAATGTATTGTTTTTATAGAATTATTTAATATTTTGTGCAACATGTTATTGTCCTATTTACATATGCTCTTTCAGGAAATAGAATTGTAATTTTTTTATGTGATCTCTGTTCAACTGTTCATAAATTTATGTAATATATGTTTTTGCTATAATAAATTATGATATATGTGTTGTTGCTATTATATAAACATAGTGATTACGTTTTATTTGCAATATATTAAATTGTATATCGTGTTGAATTTTTATACGAGTCGTGATTTTGAGACATTAAAGCACGACAGACAGTTTCTTATAATGATACGTTTTCTCTCCGGGAATAGCTTTTCAAAGATTTACGACAATAAAGGCTTGAAACAGATTTCAGTCGAAGACATTCTTTGCCTGCGGGGATATATATTTTCGTGAGAGGTCTGTATATAATCTGATCTCGTTTCTTTCATGTATCATGTATTGAGCGGAGACAATGAACCAAATACATAATACAACGCTCGTTCAGAATATTGTAGAGATATTGTACTTACTTATATATGTATAATGAGTTCAATTAAAACAAACGCTTTTCTTCTTTACTTAATATGGCAATATTTGTGACCATTAAAAACTACATAAAGTGCTCGTCTATTGCCCAGATTCTGCTTAATATTCTAACATTGCGTGCTAGATATTCCTTGATTGTTTAATGCGTTAATGCTTTAAGTATTTGTGCGTGTGAGACTTGGCTTGGGAAAGTCATAACTGGCGTTAAGAGACTACTTCATAATTCAATGAATCGATACCAATGAATTCATTCAAGATATAAAACATTTGAAATTGATTTAAAGCATCTTTCCTAGTGAATAAACAATAATGAAAATAGTATGGATTTATTTTGTACTTTATGAACTTGTATATTAGCAAGGTGTGAACTGTATGTAGTGTTTGTTACAAGATTAAAATGAAATAACATATTTTACCTTTAATCTCACAAACATATGTAAATAAAAAATGTTATTCTTTAAGAATATGCACTGAGGAGCTTTAGAGACTGTATAGGCATAAATATGTAACGAACAATTACATTTATTATTATTCTGTGAGCATCTTGAAACAATATTTTTGGAATGTTATCATCTAATGAATGGGAGTCTTTTTAATGCGCACAATAATTTCAAAATATAATATGGACTGAACTAAAATCGAAAGGTATAAACAGTTAAATTTATTATGAAATATACATCATGAAACTTTTCTGACTAATGAATTTGAACAGGATGATTGCAAGTGATGGAGTGATTGTGAATGGAACTTTATAGAATATGTGTGTGAGCAATTTTCAAAGCAATGTAGAAAGCAGTAATATTTATATACACGGCATGAAATCTATGTTAGAATATTTGAAGCTCAAACTGGCAGATTTAAATCAAGACAATTCGAATAATTATTGGCCTAATGTCAACAGCTTTTTTCCGATAGATTAAGCAAGAAACATAGTTCACCTCTTTTAATCATTCTGGGTCTCGATATTTGGTTATATGTCAGAGATAACAATTCAACGAAAACTGAAGACAATATAATTGTTTGATAAGCATATTACAAATACGGTAGGCTTATATCTTTGTCACCGTTTGACTAAACCAAGGCCAAATCTTTCCCAAACTTGCTCATCTCCAAAATATCTCAATTTGATGCTGAAAGGTAGATTATTACGAACCCCTTCTATCATGCTGTGAAAATGCATGTCTGTTAATACTAGAGATAACAATGAGTACGGATTTCAGTATTCGAATATTTGGGAATACTTGGTCATTATTCTGATCGGTAATCCTGTTACTCGGAAAGATTCTTAGGACTTTAAGAACGTATAATCCTTATCTACCTACCTTCCATTTTTTGTCAATTCCGTCACGAGGATAAAAAAGGTTATTTACTATTAAATCACTTTCATTTTCTATTTTGATAGACTAAGATTGAACAAGTTGCTTAGAGAAACTATATATAAATGTATTCCTATCCGTGAGTTATCATACATATTGCACATGTATATGCGAAGTTTTGAATAATAGT
Organism: Ruditapes philippinarum; assembly: GCF_026571515.1. Taxonomy (NCBI): domain Eukaryota; kingdom Metazoa; phylum Mollusca; class Bivalvia; order Venerida; family Veneridae; genus Ruditapes; species Ruditapes philippinarum. The sequence continues at coordinate 34,250 of NW_026860373.1, read as the reverse complement.
AAGCTAATTATGTAAGATTTATGAAAAAGTATGAATCATGCAAATATTGAGGTTGTAGTCAATAATTTGAATACTAATAATATATTGTTGCCAGGGATTATTATATAACATTAAAAGAAATTCTCTATATACATCATAGGAGAAATTAAATGAATTTTCGAATGTAGTACAAACTTTTAACGAAACATTGAATGATAATAGAAATCTATTTATACGCACAATGTCTTGTCATCGACATGGTATTTTTTAAGATGTTTCTTTTGATTATTTTCTATAAATTCACAATGGCATGACGTTTAAAGAAATTCAAATGTTTTACTCGCATTATTTTGTTCATTGAAAAGAAGCATCTAATTCATAAGATAAATATAATATTTGAAGCACGTGGCTGCATTTATAAACCGGAAGTTGGAATAGTATGTTGTGAAATAAGCTGCATGTTCGACAGTTTATTTCTCAATTATCTTTACTTTATTGTATCCGCACAAACGTAGTTGGTCGTTTAGAAGATTAAATGCTTACAACACAATTATGTTATAGACAAATATATCAAATGATTTCCTGGCATCACGCTGTAGAAAGAAAATGTAAATGTCGTTATGAATATGTAAACCTAGGGAAACTATTTGTAATCTTAGATAATTATATATTTTTTGTATAAGTAATCGGTGAAATATATATATACAGTTTCCCTAGGTTTACATATTCATAACGATATAATTATGTATTTCCGAAACAAGCTTTTAAGACACATCAACTGCAGTGTTTGATGATCGTTTGTTTTTGCAAGTGTGTATTATATAAGTCATAATATTATTCTTCGACTTTGTTACATAACAATATTTCTATATAAAAGATAATTTATTATTAAGTTGTAAAGAAACAAGGAATGAAAGGCATTTGGTATGCAGCCAAATGTACTCGTTATTTTAAAACGATTCTAAAAGATTTACTGAAAAGACTCCCTGATTTAAAGCGCACTACATTAAGATATACTCCGTTATCAGTCAGATTCATTTAAGCCCTCTGATGGTACTAATATGAGGAGAACCAACCAATTTATTGCTGTCGAAATATAAACAGTAAAGATTCTTCCCTCGAATCACAATATCATCTGCAAACAAATGTAAATTAAACAAACAAAAAACATTTATATGTGCACATGTATCTGTAAATTCCCGTTGAAGACATGTTTGAAGGTTCTCAACAAATAAAAGAAAATAGTCGATACAAATAAAAATGAATTCCGACACTTCTGTAACTCTAAAGGTATATGTTTATGTGATAGATGACTGTACATATGATTTAACTTTTGACATATATGTGTTTGATTATACGACAAAGTATAGCATTAGGTAGAGACAAACTGACATTTCTTAAGATCACGATTTTGGTTTCTATATATCAATACCAAACATTGTAAGTTTGTCTTGTAAAGAAGAGACATAGTGAGTTTGAAATTCTACAAAAAACGAATTAGGATATTATATCTTTTGTTTTGTAACATAACTGGGTTACCCTTTCATACATCACGATCTTTGTTTCTGTATATCAATACCATACACTGATTGTAAACTTCGTATTGTTATAGATTCATTTTCTAATCATATAATTAGGGGTTCACCTGACATTCAGATTTAAACATTGCTCACTTGTTATAAAACGTACAGCATAGTGCGGCCAGAAAGCTCAATAAAGTTAAACAAGCCCGTTTTATCTTATTTCTGTTTCGATAACATATCTTGTTTTATAATGTATCGGAATGTTTTATAACATCACAAGAAACAAATTACTAAAAGATATATCTTATATATCTGTTTATAAAAAACAAGATTGAAGTAAGTTCTGAAGAATGGATTCATCATACAAAGAAATAAACACACTCAAGAACGTTTGAACAAATTAAAGATTATCTACCTGCAACGACTGGCGTGTTTTAGTGAAATGAAAATAGGTACATCGCTAAGTCAGGTGTTAGGGTATTTGTTTATTATGTAAAGATGATTGATAAATAAAAGGTAGATAATATTATGTAATGTGATCCTAAATTATTCTAAGCATCGCAAAATGAGCAAATGGTGAAGAAGTAAACAATATTATTGTACTAAATAAAACTATGATTGTACTACTTTATGAACTATTTTTGTGCTTATAATTATAATGTTGCTATTATATTTAAGCAAATATACTGTTATTCTAGCTTTTGCGTTTGGATATTATCTAATTAAAATTGTTCATTTTCCTACGACACAAGAATTACGTCCACCGTTCTATTTTCATTAGTTACAACGACAAAAGTGCGATTCGTTGTAAAACATGGTGTAAAAGAAAGAGGAATGCGTATGAATATATTTTGCTTGCTAAGCAATGGTTGAATAATATTTAGTTAAGTAAAATTATTTATTTGACAAATCTATTGGACGGTTAACTTCACATATTAAAGACGATTTTGCCGCACATACATGTACATCGATTGTTTTGTTCGTCAAGCTTGGATGACTGAATAAATGTTCTGGTAGATATAGGAAGACATACAGTATGTATCTCAACTAGTAAATTAAAAGATGATATTATAACCTAAGTGTGTACCTTTGTGCTGTTTTCCAAATAATGTTTTCATATTCATTTTAATAAATAAGTGTTTAATAACTGTTTTTCAGATTAAATTTTAACTAATTCGTTTATATCAGGTTCATGTATTGTTTATTATTTCGGTCAAGCCCCTTATAAACCTTACAAGAGGCTAATCTTATCAAACAAATGTCACAATTATACTAGAATATCCGCAAGCAAAGATTGGTAGATGATTCAACTATTTAGAATATCTAAACAATCATCTAATCTCACAATGATAACACAGTTTGTGTATTTGATAGCTGCCTTACTCATATATATTCATTAACATACATATTCTTTGATATCCATCAGTTCTCGAATACATTTATAGACGTCTTAGGTTTAGAATATTAAATGTATAAAACAAAAATACGATGAAACAAAAGTCAATAATTTAATGAAAACATCTCCAAAAAACAAACGTGCATCACCGGACCACCGCAAGAAGCCCAACAAGACATTAAAGAAAAATGGAGAGGGCAAAGCAAGTAAGAAATTGTATTCACGTAATATCAAAATAATTTGATCTGATGATACCTAAATGTATTGAAATAATCAACTTTTTATCAAATCAAAGCATGCCTTAAATGAAAAAACAATCAAACAAAATGATGCAACACATCTTAATGAAGTCAAAACTAAAATTCTGAAAATGATGAGCCGCTGGGAAATCATAAACTAAATAATTTTACACTCCTGTCATACGAGACATAAATCAGACATCAAAATAGCACATATAGATTAAAACTTTATATTGATCAACATTATGTTTGTTTTATTTTATCTTTTTATATTAAGTGATACCTTTACATAAACAGTGAACTTTTAATTATCAATACAGAAAGTGCAATTAAGTATGATATGAATAAAATATGATAAAAATAATCAACAAAGAAGAGCGGCTGTCACTGGTTGCAACCTCCACCCGTCCCCCTCCCCCTCCAGCAAATTGAGCAATATAGTATACAATAATGTGTTTTTTTATATAATTGTGTATTAATCATTTACAATATGATTTATGTACGATATGTTATAAATGTCTGCAATGATATAATCAATTATGATCAAATATGCAACATGACATAAAATAAGCAAGCAAATGAGCAAAACAGATAGAACCTGCTTACACCGTTAACATATACTTCCATCTTATATTGAAAACTAATTATCTGATGAAGAAAGATGGGTGGGGCATTTGTTCATTAGAAAAACAATTTGTTTGTTTTAAAGCCATAACATATGACAACGATGTATAAAACTATATGTTTCGGTGGTTCATGGTCAGTAACAATTTTATTTGAAAATTATCTGTTATGATTAAAAGCATAGATGAAACAAACGAAAACAATGGTTCTGAGTTACTTGTTATAAATATCATAAAAAATCACATGTTGCTCTATTGCTAAAATTAAAAAACTTTAAAAGTGTTTATTTGTGTTCTGTTTTATAATACTAAACTAAACAGTAGGTCAATTATATATTCCAGCATAACTATTTAACAGCTATGGAAATACAATGTATATACATACATAAGCAAAGTGTGTTGATGAAATATAATAATGAAATGCTTTTTTCCTGTCGTATCCCAGGGTTCTTTAAATGTGCTTGTATATATCTCATGTAAATAAATATTGATACATTTAATTTTAAACTATAGTTACATGCAATAATATAATTATATTCTCTATCCGTCAAAATAAAATTCTATAAAATGACCTTAGATAACTATCATGTCAGATTTACCGCAATATTTGATTGTATTGGCTTCACAGGATCCAACATATAAAGCGTTAATAAGTGTGGATGGCTTCTGTCGCAAAAACAAAAACAAATGAAATAAAATATTTATCTTTTATGCTAAGAATTTACTGGAAATAAAGAAATGGTTAGGATAAGACGACAAACAACCGCAGCTTCATTTTGAAGAAAGAAAGAAATAGTGCAACAATGCGATCTATAGAGATTCTAAGTAGCATGCTATAAAAAAAAGGTTCTGCTTACAAAAGTAAAATTAAATTATTAATGTATAACGATCGGTGTAGGTTTTCTTTGTTTTGGTTGCGTTTTTCGTCACACCGACACAATATATAGTAGTCACATGGCGACGTCCCAGCTTTATTGGTGGAGGAAGACCAGAGGCGCCCTTTCATGCATTATTTCTAGCTCGAACGGGCACCTGAGAAGATATACCAACGTTCCGTAAGCTTGCTTAATAGCTTCTTCACATGAAAGAATACAAAGTCTATGTCTGGATTCAAACCCACAGTGGTGAGGGGCAAGTGGTTTGAAGTCAACGACCTTAACCATTCGGCCGCTGACGCCCCCGATCCTTGTAGCTCTTGTTTAATGTACAAAACAAAACATAAGAGCTACGATCAACAAGAAAGGGAAAGCATCATTCGGATTTATTGGTCCCAACATACATATAATTATTTTGACATTTTCTTTGAAGGATAACACAATTTTGTAAGATTCATAGTTAATACCTTTTTATATTCTAACAACTTTTATTTCATAAATCTCATGTCATTTCATATAATAACTAGTTGATGGAATAAGATGTCATAGCATTAACGCATTATCATGTTTGTATAATGTTGAGTGTATGCCAGACAGATGTTGGCAAAGAAATATCACATACGACTCTTTGTTTGTGCTAATAATTATCATATATATTTTAGCTATGCATTTAAAATATAAAAAATACAAATGACAATTTGTTTTTTGTATATAACTTGTGACTATTTATCTAAAACAAAGGATGTAAATTTATCTCTCTTTCTTTTTTTACTTGTTTGCTTAGAGAGAAAATACAATGTTTTCGTTATTATTCATATTATAAAGTTCTTGTCACATATATGACATTAGATACATTTTTCCTTACATATATTAGAAATATACCACATGTCAGTTTAAGATATTATTTGTTGTACAAGATGATGACGTGATATACAGGAAGATAAAGCCTGATTGAGATTATCTGCTAGGAGAGTGTTATTTTTATGTCGGGAAAGCTATATTCTCCTGAATAGCCTGTTCGCAACTTGAATAACGACTTTATTTAATTTATTAAATTGTTAATAATGACAGGCTCATAAGAAAAAAATCCAGCACATTTAGACTGATTTCTAAGAAGTTCCGGTCCACCTAACCGACTTTCCTTCATAACTTACCAGTAATTATCATTTTCATACATTAAAAGGTAGATTAAGAAATTCAGTATAGATAATTATGACATTGCGATTTGATTTTGACTTGTTCTTTACTAAGTGTTTCCCCTCGGGTTGATGTCAAATTTTGTTTGCTATATTGTTATTTCCAGAGAGCTGTTTAGCATTTGGTGTTTCAAATCGATAAGTGTGCACTTTGAAGCATTCACATATTACCAGTACATTTTTACAATTAGGAACAAATTACTCAAGGCATTATCTCGTAATTGGTACAGTAAATTGCAAAATAGACAGACCTGAAGAGAAGACACCCCTCAAAGACACACTTGTTTTCCAATCCATATATATTGTGATGTAAAAATGTTACATGCTTGTAAAAAGTGATGAATAAAATATGTTTAAACTAAAGACACATTTTGTTCCTAGCATTGTTTTAAGTAAACGTTAATTTTCTTGGTTAATATGTACCAGGGATGCTAATTTTTTTCATAACTAACTTGTAAGTAATAATTAACTTGACTCTTATAATAATCTATTATACATGGTATATATATAATAATGTCATCTAATATAAAAATCTAATATAAAACTGAATATCTATTACAAGGATGAAAAGAAAAACAACAGCTTTCTATATGGTTAAACAAAATTTAATCATTGTTTAAGCGTAATGCTTTAAATAATTGTTGACTTTTTTTTTTTTCATGACGTACTTTTGGTAGAAAAACAGTTTGTTTACATATTCGATCATATTTAATCATAATATTTGAATCGAGGTGCTGCTTGTAGTAAACCTTTGCATTATCAAATACACAAGATTCTTTTTATTTCGTAAAGCACATATTGAATATCAGTACTTATTAAAACGAATCTGAACTGTATAACTTAATCATCTACACTCAACATTTAAATTTCAATTCCAATTAAAACATAAATCCCTAAATTGTGTAAACAAAAGAGGCTTCGATCTTTCGCAATTTCCGAATTATTATTTTCCTTTGATACTTTTGATACCGAGTAAATTTGCTACATGTTTGATATATATGACATATTAAACTTCTTGCCGTCGCTGTGGAACAAAAGCCATTTTCTCGTCTAGACAGCATCTTTTTCAATTAGATTTGTTTAGAAAGTTATTAATCTTTTCTTCTAAGATTACAATACTGTTGGTGAATAGACAGTCACAATTATTTTAAGTGCTGGATATCCATTTGCAGACATATATATCCATATAATGTATACTATGGTATTATCTTTCTGCAAATCAATGGATCGACTGCCAGCATTTAATTTTTACAAATATTTGTCATCGGTTATATCAAATTACTATCATATATCTGTAATAATCATAAATAAGCAGAAAATGCACAGGAATATCCCACTTATACTGGAATACTTTTTTCGAATGGAAATACCTTATTTTCTCCAACTTCTCAAATATTTAGAGGCATGATACTTCTTTCGAAGTGGCAAAATGTATTTGTTTTGTTAATTGATTTAAACATATTAAATGTTATAAAGCTATATCTTATGAAATATTTTTCATACAATTTTTCAACAGTTAAAATTATATTGGTTTCATAATCTAATTGTCGACTTTCTAACAGAATAAGATATTTCGGAACAAAATATCAATTTGCTATTTTGAGTTGGTTTTATTCGTTTAACAATGATTTAATGCATGCGATACTCTCTGTTAGGGCAATACATATCATATTCAACTCATGCAAGCAATTTGAAAGTATTCATTTAAACAAATTAAAACAATAATTTTTGCAGCAGATATATGCGTTGTAGCCTAATGTACTTTAAATCCTTATCGCCGGAAGAAATGAGCGCTAAATGTGAAATAGCATTTTTGGTCAATAAATACCACTACTTTTTAACAATTCGGCTATGCTAATAGACTTTCTGTTGTCGGATATTGATAAAATCTCGGGGAATAATCTGTTCTAACTTCCTTTTAATGGAATTGCCTTTCTAAGAGTCTATAATTACCAGCTTTAACCTACACATTAGCTGTGTTGTGTATGTATTGATTAGACGTTATTGAACTATAAAGTAATGTATTGGTAAAGACTGAAGCGTCCGGAATAAAACAGAAAATGGATAGCGTTTACGTTTGATTTGGCATGATATGGATCACTTTAAAGGATCATCTGATACAATATACTGTCTTATAAAGTAGTACTAGATTAGAAAAAAATGTGGGCGTTATAAATAAAGCCTGTCGTACAAACTATAACGTTTTAATAACTTAAGTTTCATACTCATTTCCACCATTTTTAAACGGTTAAAGTAAAGAAGTTCTTATCACTTATCTTAACATTTCATATCAAAACATGTATGCCTAAATACGAAAAGGTTATCGAGTCTGTGCAAGGACGGCGGCAGCGACTAATGTGTTCTACCGTTCACGTCCCCAGCAAATGCCTAAATAGAACTTCAGCATTTGAATATGGACATGGTGTTTTACAAAATTCATCAGATGACTTTTACGTCTGATGATTAAAATAGTTATTCATTAGGATTCTGAATGTTATATAGTATGCTAATTTTTTCAGAAACACCTGTAGCGGAAAATGCCAGATTGTCGTCATAGCATAGACATTGTGCATTTGCTGATTCTATTACTTTGTTGCATTGGTCAATATTTTGAGACCTCTGTAATCTGAAATATTTAGCTATTTGCTTGTATTGTTAATTTTCTGTTCAGGAATGTCGTTTGGAAGATTCACGACAACAATTAGGGCATAAAGCAGATTCCAATCGAAGACGTTCTTTGCCTACGGGGATGTATATTTTCGTGAATGTCTGTACAGTATCTGAACTAGCTTTTTACGTGTATTTAGAGAAGTCGATACGACAGAAAAAAAGTTTTATAGACAATGAAGCAAATGCAAATGCATAATTAATCGCTCGTTCATCAAATTGTAGAGATCAGAGTTATATATACATTAATATATAAAGGCAATATTTGAGACAAGTATAAACTAAAGTATATAATACATAAAATGCTCGTCTATTGATCAGATAAATAAACTATCTACTCTGCCTGATATTTCAAAATTGCTCGCTGTACTTCCCCTTTTCACTTGAATGATATTGATAGATTTGTTTATTGCTTTGATGCCCTCAGTATGATCGTGTGCGTGAAACCTCGGATTGAGAAATCATTATTGGTGTTAAGAATCGTTTTCATGATTTAACAAATCAATATCATTATTTCAATGAATTCATTTAAGATATGTTTTTAAAAATCCATTATTAACTAATAACATTTTTTCTAAGTGAATAGATAATGATGAAAGTGGTATGGATTTATTTTGTACTTTATGCACTTGTTTATAGCAAGGTGTGAACTGTATGTAGCGTTTGATAAAAGATTAAAATGAAATAACAGATATTACCTTTAAACTCACAAACGTATGTTTCTAAAACAGTGCTATTTCATAAAGGATATGCACTTATATTGCATAATTACATATACTCGTTAACATATATCATTTATATATGTAGAAAAACATGTATCATTATAATTGTAGAAATTATGAAAATACGCATAAAAGTATATTTTATAGCATACTAAGATCAGTTAGTTATCGTTAATACAATAGAATAGAGAATAGAGAAAACTGAATTACTATGGAACGCCCAAAACAATAAAATTCTAAATGTGGAACGCTCGGCTTGATTGGGCCTGTTCATGGACGGTACTTAACTATATAACAAAGCGATAAAAATGTAATAATAAAGTTTTTTATTTATCTTATTCATTTTCGTTTTCTTAATTATTACTATCATTTATAAATCATTCATTATGTGACATCGTTTGTTTCATAATTATAAGTTTGTATGAAACACAACACAACACAACAATTTGAGTAAACGGATGATATTCCTTATTTAGAAAATTTTCTAAAAATGGATTTTTTGTTTAAAATTGATCGACATATTTTACTTATACTTATATATAATCATATTTGTCTTTAAAAGCAGCTTATAAACAATTAACATGAGCTCAAAATTTATAGTATAATTTGCAAAATAGAAAAAGAATATTACCACTATTCTTTCGATATTTGTTTGTTGTATTACAAATATCATTATTCTGTCTGAAAAATATCACAGTATCTCTTCCATTAAAAAAAGCTTGCAAGTCTTATCCTTCCTTCCGAAAATGGAAATAAAGAAATTTTATTTCTATATATTTATATAGAATCATCAATGAAACATTAACCACGAGAAATGGAAAAAATCTCTATTCAAAGAATTCCTCTGCGGAATAAAATTCTTATAAATAGTTACTATTTGGACGATTACTCAACAATTCTACAAATTCAGCGACCGAATGGCATATTCAAATTTAGACAGAGATTGATCGATGTTTGTTCTGAAATCATTTGTTAAATAATTTGGAGCCTTCAAAGATACAGTTTTATTATATACTTACAAATGAAATATTGAGAAATATTGATGAAATAAAATGCGTATTTTCATTTTCCGTATTTTCACTGTAAAAATTTATTTTTCACTGCAGTGAAACATATTTTCCGTATTTTCACTGGTGTCTTGCCGGACTACTTTTTTTTAAAATTCTGCCAGTACACAAAATTTAAGGGAAAGTCTTTCAAATTTTAATGTCAAAAAAGAGAAAAATGTATATAATAAACAGAAAATTCAAGTTTTGTATATAAATACATGATTTATTTTCATCTTGTGGCATGAAAATTACCATATTTCACTCGTGGCTACCGCCACTCATGAAATATTTATTTTCATTCCACTCGATAAAAATAAATCATGTATTTATAGACAAAACTTGAATATCCTCTATGTATCGACACATAAAGCTGTGTTATATTTAAGAATGTTATTAGTTACACGGATACATGTTCATAGATATCGTGATCAAGAAAAGTGAACTGTCTGCTTAATATTCCACAATCGCGTGTTTCAACTCTCTTTGTCATTTGAACGAGTTCCTAATAAGTTTCAATAATTCGATGTCTTCAGCTTTTATACGAAGCCACTGAGTAAAATCGGTCAATTGCCGGAATGAAACTATTTAAAATGTTTGGCCTGATAATTATTTTGTATTATCAAAAATTAGATCACAAAAAAACAGATATTACTGTTTATTGATCCACAGAATGCTAGACAAACACTTATCTTTTAAGACAACTGTATGTAGCGGCAATGTGTCTACTTGCATGAGCTCGAAACACTAAAATCTATTCTAAATATTAAATATGTTTTAAACGATTTATTGAATACAATAATGTGATGACTTTGAATGTATTCCGTTAAAAAGCTAACATATAGCAATATCTGAGGTCTGAACTAAACAACAGTCGGTAAACATTTGGCTATGTCTATCTTGAACTTACAATATATCTGTACAAAACAATTACATTTTATTATCTTTTTTAATTCTGTTATCCGTAAAAAAGGCAGACATTGTTTAGTTGTGTTATGATCTTCATACATGTATATAATCTGTTTTGTTAGTTCTGGACTGATTCGGCGAGAGAAATAAGTGTATAACCAACTTCAATACGAGTGCTTGATAACAATCGGTTTACATATACAGTTTGCAGCAATTTATGCACCATTGCATTGTTTGTATTAAAACATTGTTTTATTATTTGCTAACTATAAATAATTATATACAGAATTCACTTTTAAATTTTCCTTTAAATGTATTTCTTCTATCACCACTATCGATATATTTCTATCAAATAATTAGTAACTATTATCAGAGGTACGTTATTGTGTCATTAACACCCATACAACAAACAATTAGCAGTTTGTCGCTAAATTATCGGTACGATCGATTTGTATCGACTTTGCTAGTCCTTACGTTTTTTCTTCATATCTCACCCCGTCATCATGAATATTTATTTAATTGTAAGCTGGTTATGATTATTTTACTTAAATCATATTCTGTACAAATCACCACTGTTTAATAAATTTACGTCAAATAAGTATATAAAGTATGAGAACAAATATCAACATGAGAGAGAGGCACTCAATGAACGCAGCTTCTTACAAAATCAAGCAACGTATAATCACTGACAAGGCCAAAGCATTGCTAGAACCAAAACAGGAGTGGACACAATGACAAAGCAAGAACGGGACTACAATTAACTTTGATTAGTATCCGATGGGTATATTTTCCAGTATATTTTTAGTAATTCAAATACTGAAAAAACAATTGAAATCTAGCTTTTTGTATACTGTTACAACACATTTCTTAAAAATGTCATGTTGAGGAGTTCTAATGGTTTAGTATGAACAATTATACGTTTAGTTATAATACAATATTGTTCTATAGCGTTTTATTATCTGATATATGTATCGGAAATTTTATCGAATCATGTCATCTCACACCAACATATCCATACACATTTCTTTCGTGGTTTGTTACCACGTATGAAACTAGAAACATTCAATTTAATTTGTTTGGAATAAATACCTTCCATTATGGACCAATTCGCTTTAATTCATGGAACTAAAAATGGTACTAAAGAATGCGTACAATTTAACTGTTATGGGTGAAGAAGATATAAAGCATTACAAAAGAAGCAATTAGAAACATTAGATACATTGTGGTGATCATCGTAATGTTTTTGTAGAATAAGTTAATTGTACCAAAGTATTGCTAGTCCAACAGACATTATCTCAGTTATATTGATCATGGAAATAAGATATCAATTTCAAGTTCATTCCACTATCGCGTGCTTCATCCCCCTCTCTTATTATCACTTTCATGATTTTTTCACGACTGTGTTCACGACTTTCTGCCTTTAGTTTGTTGTTGTAAAACAGATTTCTGGCGTTATCGCTTTTTAAAGAATAGAATACCCGATGTTTCCATTTGTACAAACGTATATTTATATAAATCATATCATTGTGTTTGGGGATGAAAATCTTAATATTTTTTTCCATGTAAATTGTACTTGCTTTATCTATATCTGGCCCAAACCGGCAAAATTGAAAATGTTGCAGGCTTCGTTGGATTGAACCAGTTAATGAACGATAGTAGTTTCCACATTTTGGCTGATTCATAGCACAATATTACTGATATAGCATATTGTGGTCTCATCTTTTGTGCTATCTTTATTTTTCTGCAATTATCTATATTCTCTTAGACCTATATTGTATGTGATTTGAAATAACCTTTAAAGTAGACAATAATACTTTCAATACAACCCTAAAAGTGTCGTTCTCGTTTTAGAAATCATTCTTCATTTTCATTTTCAAAAATATGTTATTTGCAACTTTCATATGGTTTTGCATACACCATTCATTTAATAACTGAGGTCTTATTTTAGTCTTATTTTACTACATTTTATATAATTAATAGGGCAGACATGAATATCTTAGAACATGCATTAAGCTGCGACCTACGATGCCGCAATATTTTACATATTAACAATTTGTGTACCCAGCATTATTTTTTTATATCATTTCTTTATTATAAGCATATGATACTATATCTAGTAGATCGGATGGAAGCCTTAAAGAACATCCATACAATTTCTAGCTTTAACAGTTGCATTAGTTAAAAAAATCTCACCAGAACAAAAAGAGCATTTAGTGATAAAAATGGCTACTTATACAATTATCATGGCCAGAAGGTGTATTGATTGAACAAATGATTTTCTAGTAGCCTGGCATCTGATCAAATACTAAAAGGTACTATTGTCTAACGTTACAATTAGTATACTTAACCTTGTCATTAACACCATACAGTAACAATTAGCGGTTTGTCACTAAACATCCAATGAGATCAATTTACATTGATTCTTATATTTATATATATATTTGATTCTTGGCATTATAAGCGTAATTAAGACCGTCTTTAAATGTACTGCTGATTAATTTAAAGAATTTTACTATCGCGCCTTCAATTCAATGTCAACTGTTTGACGCTTTTGTAGGATCGATCCTTAACTATGCTTGCGAAGTTTGGGGCTATGGTACTTTTTATAATATTGAGAAAGTACATCTAAATTTTTGTAGGCGTGTCTTAAATGTGAAGACATCCACTAGCAAACTAGCTATTTATAGCGAACTAGGACGCTATCCACTTTTTGTCAATCGGTATTGTCGTATTATTAAGTTTTGGTGCAATCTTGTGCAAAGTAAAAACATTATTTCAAATTACATTTATGCAGACATGGTGAATCAACTAAATAAAGGTAAAACTAATTGGCTTGTAAATGTTAAAAAGTTACTAGACAGTCATGGGTTTTCACATGTGTTTCACAATCCAGATTGTGTAAATCTTAAAACATTTCATCTGTTGTTTAAAGAAAGGGTGCTTGATATCTTTAAACAATCTTGGTGAAACCAAATTGCATTGAGCGGCTCTTTGTTTTTATATAAAGAGTTTAAAAGATCAGTCGATTTTTAAATGTATTTGGATATTCTTCCTAGTAAGTTTAGAACTGTTCTATCTCGATTACGCCTTTCGTCTCATCAGCTGAATATTGAAGTTGGTCGGCATGGCAGAAATCGTGTGGATAGAAACCAGCGGTTATGTCTATTATGTGATAAAAATGACGTAGAGGACGAATACCATTTTGTGTTAATATGTCCGATTTATTTACACTTTAGAAATCGTTTCATTAAACCATATTTTTTTAATAGACCAAGTGTTCATAAGTTTGTTAAATTGATGCAATCTTCTAATAGGCATACACTGCTAAATCTTGGTAAATTTATATATGAAGCTTTTGCATTGCGCAAGACTCTAGTTAATTGGTGATACAATGCAGTATATTTTACAAAGTGTTTGTTAAATATATTTTCGTTTTTGTATTTCAATATATCCTTGCAGAATTATAACAATCTATTGTAAACTCTTTAACTATACAACTTAACTAAAAAGCAAACTCAATTAAATATATAATATTATTGCAATTCTGTATGTACTATATGATGGAAGGAATTTATATACACAATGTTCAACCTCCATTTAACACTCGTGGAGCGATAATAATCAATATTTCTTTTTTTTATATTTTTTTTAATTTTACACTTCTACTTTCACGTATACATGTATGTCAATGGAATTTGTATGATGATGATCTGTAACTGGTCAAATCAATAACATGTATTGTTGTTGTTGTTGTATTTATTTGAAAACTGTATGTCCTCTAATATTAAATGAAAGGCAATTATTAACTTAAATTGCGTATTTTGTTGTTGCTTTTAAAACCAGCTAATGCCCAATTGAAACATCTTCAACAGTTAAGATATAGAACAGATTGCTTTCCCAGTTGGAAGTTGTTTATTCTTTGTACTTCAGTTATGTAGGATTAAAATGGCAATTATATATTTGGTAAAACAAACAACAACAGAAGTTCATTTGATACATGTAGCGATTTTAGTAATATTTCAGCACATAACATAAGTGACTTTTACTGTTAATATTATAAATTCTGTAAACAATATCTTAGATATATCGATCCGGAAATAAATTGTCTGCTTAATATTCCACAATCGCGTTCTTCATTCCCACTGTCACTTAAAAGATATTCTCAGATGTTTTAATGCTTTATGCGTCTTTGTTTGGTGTGAGAAACCGAATTGTTATTTAGGCATACTGGCGTTTAGAGATTGTTTGAACGAACGAATAAATAAATAAATGAATCAATGTTTTCATTCAAGATACAATCAGTTGTGCATACATATAAATTAATACAATGTATTTTATGAAAACAATCTGAAATATTAAAAACAATATCATTTAGGGAGGATGGCGCTCAATGAACACAGAACCTCCGGCATGGGGCCCGCAGAACACCAAACAAATAGTTATCTGATGATATTTGTAAAACACCGTGTTCTATTCATAGTTTGCCCTTTTTCTATCGGGTCAGTTCATATTTGAACCTTTATTTCATGGAAAGGGTTAAACACACTTAACCATTAATAACATCAAAATGCATGAACAACTGTCAGTAAGAAAAAAACATAATATCACCATTTGAAAATTGTTTCTTTGTTTGTAATTAGCTTACATCTGTGAATGTCGTGAGTGCATCAAATGTTCCCTTTATATGAATGACACACGCTGAAACAAAAAGGTTATCAGTTAACTTTGATGCATATAAAATGCTTCAGGGACATTTAATATTTTCATCAAAACTAAAAACAATACATATCCATATATAACACTTAGTAAATGCTTATTGTGACGCCTGTAGCGGGAAAACTTCCGGATTGCCGACAAAATGTAGACAAGGTGCTATTGCTGATTCTATTACAGTTGTTATATTGGTAAAGATTTTGAGACCTGTAATCTGAAATATTTAGCTAGTTGCATGTTATGTTAATTTTGTGTTCAGGAATATCGGTTGGAAGATTTAAACCAATAATCAAGGCATAAAAACAGATTCCAATCCAAGACATTTCGTTGCCTGCATGGATATATATCTTCGTGAGTGTCTGTACAGTATCTGAACTACTTTTTTCATTTATTGAGAGCAGACGATACATTATAGACAATGAACCAAATGCATAAGCTATATATAGCTCGTTCATCTTATTGTAGAGATTAGGGTTATATATACATTAATATATAAAGGCATTTTTTGAGACAAGTATAAACTGAAGTATATAATACATAATATGTTCGTCTATTGATCAGATAAGTAAACTATCTACTGTGCCTGATATTCCAAAATTGCGTGCTCTACTTCTCCTTTTCACTTGAATGATATTCCTAGATTTGGTTATTGCTTTGATGCCCTCAGTATGATCGTGTGTGTGTGTGTGCAACCTCGGATTGACAAATCGTTATTGGCATAAAGAATCTATTTTCAGAATTTAACAAATCAACACCATTAATTCAATGAATTCATTCAAGATATGTATTTTAAATATCCATTATTAACTAATAACATTTTTCTCAGTGAATAAATAATGATGAAAGTAGTATGGATTTATTTTGTACATTATGCACTTGTTGATAGCAAGATGTGAACTGTATGTAGCGTTTGATAAAAGATTAAAATGAAATAACAGATATTACCTTTAAACTCACAAACGTATGTTTCTAAAACAGTGCTATTTCATAAAGGATATGCACTTAGGAAACGTAAGGATTGTATTTGAATGAACCTGAAAAGAAAGATATATAAATCTTTATTATCCATTGAACATCTCGTAACAATTTGTTGAATTTAATCATCTAAAGACTGGAAGTTTTTTATCACGCGGATTTATACAGTCTTAAAAACAATATGGACTAAACTAAAAAAAAACAATGTATGAACAATCAAATGTCTTGTTAAATTTGCATCAATCTTTCCTGACTTAAGCATTGTAAGATTTCAATATTCAAAATAAAAATGGGAATGGATTTAAGGATCATAATGGTCAACGATTGTAAAACTATATATATTATATTGATGTAAACTTCATGAAGTTAGAAATGATAGTATATTTGAAGCTCAATACAATAGAATAGAGAAAAACGGTTTTACTATGGAACACCCAAAAAACAGTAAAATTTCAAAATGTGGAAGGCTCGGTTGACGGTACTTGAAAATAATGGAAACTATATAAGGAAGTGATTAATATAGTTACATATATTTATATACATGTAGAATCATTATTGAAACAGTAACGACAAGAAATGGAAAAGATCTCAATTCAAAGCATTCCTTTTCGAAATAAACTTATTATTATGAATAGTTAAAATTTAGACGAATACTCGATAATTCTACAAATTCAGCCACTGAATAGTATATACAAATTTAGACAGATTGATGTATGCTTTGAAATCATTTGTTAAACAATTTGGAGCCTTCAAAGATACAGCTGTTTGGGCACAAAACCTGTGTTATATTTGAGAAAGTTATTAGATACGTAGACACATATTCATAGTTTTATTGATCAGAAAACTTAGTATTTCACAATCGCGTGTTTCATCCCACTTTGTCATTTGGACGAGTTCCTCACACGTTTCAACACAGTTGCAATGTCTGCCTCTAGAGCACTTGGTCTTGTTATATCCAAAAGTAAGGCATTTGGTGGTTTTCAGTACTCTACATTTACAAAACTTTATGATTCAATGGTATGGCCCATAATTAATTACAGTGCCCCGATTTGGGGTGATAGATCTTACTCGTGCATTAATGCAGTTCATCATAGGGCAATGCATTACTACTTGGGTGTTGGAAGATACACTCCGAATGTGGCTGTAAGTGGAGAGATGGGTTGGAAACCACCAATTGTTAGACAGTGGGTGTCTGTATTTAGACAGTATTTTAGAGTTATGAATATGGATGATAATAGAATTAATAAGTCTGTATATATGTGGTCTAAAGCAAGTAATGTCAAGAATGGTTTTTACCGACTTAAGAAACTTTTAAAAGATATTAATAGTAATCACATACTAGAGGCTAATATCGGAAATGCCAAACCTACCATATCAATGCTAGAATCTAAACTTATGGAAATAGAAACAAATAAATGGAAGTTATTACTTGAGAGAGAAAATGCCATTAGAGGAAATGGCGGGAATAAATTAAGGACTTACAGGAAGTTTAAATCTCAGTTCTGCACTGAAAAGTACCTTACGTCTAAGTTGCCATTTATGTATAGATCAGCCTTTACAAAATTTCAGGTGTGGTGTAGCACCACTAAGAATAGAAAACAGGTCGCTATGAAAATATTGATGTAATGAATAGAAAATGCTTTAACTGTCCGGACACTATAGAAGATGAGAAAACATGTATTACTTTACTGTCCATTATATAATGATATAAGGAAAGAGTTGGTCTCTGCGTTAAATGATGTATTAAGAAATAGAGATATTATATCTGATGATGACAAAATGGTTACAATTTTTAGTAGTGAAAACCTAGTATATTTATCTGCCAAAGCCTGCCACCATATTCTGTATGAGAGAAAAAGAAAATTGTACTGTAAATCATGATTCTTTTATTTGTTTTTATGGAGTATCGTTTTAACCAATATGTAAATAATGGTTAGTAATATTTTAGATTGTTTTTATGGTTTTTACAAATATATTCAAGAAGTAGGTTCCAATAAGTAGACGTGATAAAAATTCCTAATTTAAGATTTTTGTATTTTTTTATATTGATATAGGATATCGCTCTAATGCGCAATATTGAGCTTTGCCTTTATTTTAGTCATGAGTATTTGGTTGGAGACTGCTTCTTGAATTGAACCATTGTAACAGATACAGTTGTATTAACATACAAATAGGTCTTATGATACTATAGGACTGCAATGTCTAGTCATGGATAAATCACACTTTCTTGTTTATTGCTTTACACCCAATATTATTACTATTTAGGTAAAACACACATACATATTATTCAAGGGTATAGTGTTTGGATGAACATTCGGATGTGTGTAGGATCTGCATATATCTGGGCGTTTCTCGGAACACTGTAAACTTGTACATTGCTGTAACATTCAAATCTTACAACCAGCAATAACAACACAAACTACACAGAATTTCAACTAAATAACAAATAAATACAGTCTGGTTGTCTCAACTCTTCACATTATTATTATTTTTTTTTTATTTTTATTTTTATTTTTTTTTTTAAAAGAAGAAAAAATACTTGGTTTTATTTTTAAGTAACTTTGTAGATATGTCCAGTATGTTAGATTTGTTGTAAAGTTATGTATAGTCTCTTATAACTCATGTACAATGTCGTAGGTTTTTATATTTGTATTATTTTAATATTGTACATGATGATGAGACTTTAATAAACTATCTTATCTTATCTATCCGTTTCAATAATTCGATGTCTTCAGCTTATATACGAAGCCACAGAGTAAAAGTGGTCAATTGGCGGAATGAAACTATTGAAAATGTATGTTCCTGATAATTATTTTGAATTATCAAAACTTAAATCACAAAAAAAGATATTTCAGTTTATTGATCCACAGAATGCTAGACAAACACTTTTTTTAAGACAACTGTATGTAGCCGCAATATGTATATTTACATATGCCCGTAACTGTTCTAAATAACCAACACCCAGTTTTAAACGATTTATGGAATAAAATCATTTGATGAATTTGAATATATTCAGAGTATGATTGCTAATATATACCAATAACTGAGCAAAGAACCAGTAAAAACAGTCAATAAAACTACCAATTTATGCTATATCTATCTTTGACACACAAAAACGTCATCTACAGACCAAAAACAATTTTATAACTAAAGAATTATTTTATCAATAAAATAGACAAATATTGTTTAGTTGTGTCATGATCTTCATATAACATCTGTATGGTGATTCGGACAAGACTGTTTCGGAGAAGCTCCTAGGTTTATCCACAGTCAAGCACATTAAAGTGTATAAATAAATGTGATACGAGTGTTGATAACAATCGGTTAACATACATATTTTGCAGTAAATTTGTGCACCGAATTGAAACATGGTTTTATTACATATTGCAGATTTTGAGCTAACCTTACGTTTAGCATTATAAAGAATTATATACAGAATTATTCTTTAAAATTTCCGTAAATGTATTCTCCTATTATCACTTCTATCAACACCATTGATTTTTCTCAATCAAATAATTAGTAACTATTATCAGACGTACGTTTTGTGTCATAAACACCCATACAACAAACAATTAGCAATATGTTGCTAAATTATGGGTATGATTGATTTGTGTCGACATTTTCTTATCATATATTACCCGTCAACATATTGTAAGCTGGTTATGATTATTTTACTTAAATCATTTTTTCTATACATAGAACCACTGTTAAATAAATTTACGACAAATAAGTATTTTAACTATTAGAACAAAGATCAACAAGTGAGGGGCACTCAATGAACGCAGCTCCCCATTAAAGCAACATGAAACCACTGGCACGGAACTAAAACAGGAGAGGGCACAATTACAAAACAAGGACAAGACAACAATTAAAGTGGATTATTATACAAAATGTATATTTTCCATTAGTTATTCAAATACTGATTTAAACAATAAAAATAGCATTTTTGACACAGTTACAAAACATTTCTCAAAACATAATGCTGATGAGTTCTTAGTATTTTAGTATGAAGAATAACACTTTTATTATATTAATAATAATAATAATAATAATAATAATGATGATGATGATGACGATGACGATGATGATGATGATGATGAAGATGATGATAATGATGATGATGATGATGATGATATATTGTTCTGGAGCAATTTATAATCTGCTATACGTATACGTATACAACAACATCAAAATATATTTCTTTCGTGGTTTTCTTTATCGTTCTAAATACATTCAACAATTATTTTTGGAATTTCCATTATGGACTATTTCACTTTAATTCAAGGAACTCAAAAAGGCCACACTAAGGAATGCATCCAATTTAAAGACTGACAGGGACAAAGATAATGTGTGAAAGGGATATAAAGACTGTAAGAATAATGATACAAGAGAATCAATTAGAATCATTAGATACATTGTAGCGATCAACCTTATGGTTTTGTAAAATGAGCTAATTGTAGCAAAGTAGTGCTTGTCCAACAGACATTATCTCAGATATATTGATCATGGAAATAAGATATCAATTTCAAGTTCTTTCCACAATCGCGTGCTTCATCCCTCTCTCTTATTATCACTTTCAAGATTTTTTCAAGACTGTTTTTTACGACTTTCTGCCTGTAGTTAGTTGTTGTGAAACAGACTTCTAGCGTTATCACTTTTTAAAGAATAGAATACTCGATGTTTCCATTTGTACAAACGTATATTTATATAAATCATATCATTGTGTTTGGGGATGAAAATCTTAATATTTTTTCCATGAAAATTGTACTTGTTTTATCTATATAATGGCCCAAACCTACAAAATTGAAAATGTTGCAGGCTCGGTGTGATTGAGCCAGTTTATGAACGATAGTAGTTTCCATGATTTGGCTGATTTATAGCACAGTATTACTGATATAGCATATTGTGGTCTCATCTTTTGTGCTATCTTTACTTTTCTGCAATTATCTATATTCTCATAGACCTATGAAGTGTATGTGATTTGAAATAAACTTAAAAGTAGACAATAATACTTTCAATACACCCTTAAATTATCGTTCTCGTTTCAAAAATCATTCTTTATATCTTCATTTTCAAAAATATCATGCTATTTGCAACTATCATATGGTTTTGCATACACCATTCATTTAATAACTGAGGTCTTATTTTACTACATTTTATATAATTAATAGAGTAGACATGAATATGTTAGAACATGCATTATGCTGCGACCTACGAGGCCGCAATATTTTACATATTAACAATTTGTGCACCCTGCATTCTTATTTTATATCATTTCTTTATTATAAACATATGATACTATATCTAGTAGATCGGATGGAAGCCTTAAAGAAAACTCAAACAATTTTTAGCTTTAACATGTTGCATTATAAACAAAAACTCACCAGAACAAAAAGAGCATTTAGTGATAAAATGGCTACTTATACAATTATCATGTCCAGCAGGTGTATTGATTGAACAAATAATTCTCTAGTAGCATGGCATCTGATCAAATACTTATAGGCACTATTGTCTAACGTTACAATTAGTATACTTTACCATGTCATTAGCACCATACAGTAACAATTAGTAGTTTGTCACTAAACATCCAATGAGACCAATTTACATTGATTCTTAAATGTATATGCTTTTGATGTTGGGAAATATAAGCGTAATCAAGACCATGTCTATTTATTTGAAAAGCTTTAATTAACATTATAAATGTCCCGATTATTAAATGAAAGGCGATTATTTAACTTACATTGTATCTTTTGTTATTGCTTTTGAAACCAGCTAATGCCCAATTGAAACATCTACAACAATTAATATGAGTATAATAATTGTTATTATCGATGGTATAATTTTCTTTATATTTATTATTATTATTAATTTATTATTATTACTATTATTATTATAGAAACGGCTAAAGCCGTCCATGTGGCAAATACGCCGAAAATAACAGGGACGGCATAAGCCGTCCCTATGGCAGTGAAAGGGTTAGAAATATATCAGCACATAACATAAGTGACTTTTACTGATAATATTATAAATTCTGTAAACAGTATCTTAGATATATCGATCAGGAAATAAATTGTCTGCTTAATATTCCACAATCGCGTGCTTCATTCCCCCTGTCACTTAAAAGATATTCTCAGATGTTTTAATGCTTTATGTGTCTTTGTTTGGTGTGTGGAACCGAATTATAATTTAGAAATTCTGTCGTGAAGAGATTGTTTGAACGAACTAACGAATAAATAAATAAATCAATGTTTTCATTCAAGATGCAATCAGTTATAAATACATATAAGTACAACACAAGTATCAACGGTACTCATATTTGACTATTAAAACAGACTGTGCTTCTATTTATCTACAATTCGCATTATGATTATACATATTGCAACACCAATTCAACAAAAAGTAATGAAATAGCATTAACGACAATCACAGAACTAGAACAAATTCAAGATTAAGGAACGGAACGATTTTCCGATGATGATTATATTTTTTATCTTACTGACAGTGATTCATGTATTTTGATGCTATTGATGGTTCATTATGTTTAACCCTATCTATTAAAAAGGTTAAAAATGAACTGGTCCAATAGAAAAAAGTGTAGAATAGATGGCGTTGGCTACATGGGAAGATTCAGTTGACGCCAATAGGGTAAAAATTGAGAAGTGGTAAGATTATGCCGTTTGATAGCAGTTCTAGTCACTTATTAATTTGTATATGACATAAATACCTCTCTATGGAACATTATTAGTCCAACAGGAAATATTTAAAATATTTCGATCGAGGGAAAGTGTCTGTTCAGTGTTCTCAAATCGCGTGCTTCGTTTCCCTTGTATTTAACATAATTATTAGCTCTATGCCTTCTTTCTCCAGTGTAGAAAGTGGGGGCTACTGATGTTAAGAGATTCTTTAACAATATAGAGATAAATCAAAATATGGAAATCAACCATAACATTAAATTAAAGGTAAAAAGCTCAATTATTTTTTTTATTATTATTTTTGTTCCAATTGTTTGTGATTATGCTTTGCTAGTCATTACTTAAATTAGGAAATCTAAAAAGCAAACAGTTGGATGTGCGTTTATGTATATGAATCAAAATAATCCCTTAAAATGCACATACTTGTAACAAAAATCGTTACAGATATATAACATATGTTTTATTAAATGCTTTAATTCAAGAGAAAAAGAAGTAATGCGTACATTGACATGACGACAAAAATAAAGTGATTGTTGTTATTCAGAAAACACAATGAAACATTTTATGGAAAATGCAACATCTGTGATGCTGCCCCTAGCACCGGTTTCGCTTAATATTCATTTGATGTGAAGAACGGTCAACATATTACAGATGCAAAACAGAACTCTTTAAATTTGTTATTCTTTTTTAATCATCGTATTAGATGTCTCAATACCTAAGACTTTTTCGTAATGTTTGCACTTTTATGATTTATAACCGAAACAAAACAAACACAAATGTCATATTGTGTTATATGTAACTATGTGTAACAATTTTTGACTTTTTCCTAAATGGATCGTTGTAGCGATCAACGTTATGGTTTTGTAAAATAAGTTAATTGTGCCAAAGTATTGCTAGTCCAACAGACATTAACTCAGATATATTGATCATGGAAATAAGATATCAATTTCAAGTTCATTCCACAATCGCGTGCTTCATCCTCCTCTCTTATTATCAGTTTCAAGATTTTTTCACGACTGTTTTTTTACGACTTTTTGCCTTTAGTTAGTTGTTGTGAAACAGACTTCTGGCGTTAACGCTTTTTAAAGAATAGAATACTCAATATTTCTTATTTGTACAAATGTATATTTACATAAATCACAACATTGTGTTTGGGGATGAAAATCTGAATATTTTTTTCTATGAAAATTTTACTTGTTTCATCTATATCTGGCCAAAACCAGCAAAATTGAAAATGTTGCAGGCTTTGTGTGATTGAGGCAGTTAATAAACGATAGTAGTTTCCACATTTTGGCTGATTTATAGCACAATATTACTGATATAGCATATTGTGGTCTCATCTTTTGTGCTATCTTTATTTTTCTGCAATTATCTATATTCTCTTAGACCTATATTGTATGTGATCTGAAATAACCTTTAAAGAAGACCCAATAATACTTTCAATACAACCCTAAAATTGTCGTTCTCGTTGCAGATATCATTCTTCATTTTTATATTCCAAAATATCATGTTATTTGCAACTATCATATGGTTTTGCATACACCATCCATTTCATATCTCAGTTCTTATTTTACTACTTGTTATATAATTAATAAGGTAGACATGAATATATTAAGATGTGACCTACGATAATCGCAATATTTTGCATGTTTATATCCAGCATTGACCAAAACTAATTTTATATCATTTTACGTTAGTAGTAGGTCGGATGGGACCCTTAAAGAACACCAAAAAATTCAAGCTTTAAGATGTTTAAGAGCATTTAGTAAAAAATGACTATTTATACAATTATCATGTCCAGCAGGTGTATTGTTTGAACAAATGGTTTCTCTAGTAGCCTGGCATCTGATCAAATACTTATAGGTACTATTTCTAACGTTACAATTAGTTTACTTAACCTTTTCATTAACACCATACAGTAACAATTAGCGGTTTGTCAAAAAACATCAGATGAGATCAATTTACATTGATTCTTATATTCCGTAATCAGGTCCGTGTCTATTTATTTGAACAGAACAGAACATATGTTTGTTCTGTTCTATTTATTTGAAAAGCTTTAATAGACATTATGAATGTCTCCAAAATAGTTACGAAAATACAGACGTTGGCAGTCAATCATTAACTTACATTGTATCTTTTGTTATTTCTTTTAAAACCAGCTAATGCCCAATTCTAGTTATGCGTCAGCGCATAGCATAACTGACTCTTACGGTTAAATTATAAGTTCTGTAAACAATATCTCAGATATATCGATCCGGAAATAAATTGTCTGCTTAATATTCCACAATCGCGTGCTTCATTCCCACTGTCACTTAAAAGATATTCTCAGATGTTTTAATGCTTTATGTGTCTTTGTTTGGTGTGCGAAACCGAATTATTATTTAGGAATACTGGCGTTAAGAGATTGTTTGAACGAACGAACGAATAAATAAATGAATCAATGTGTTCATTCAAGATGCAATCAGTTATAAATACATATAAGTACAACACAAGTATCAACGGTACTCATATTTGACTATTAAAACAGCCTGTGCTTCTATTTATCTACAATTCGCATTATGATTATACATATTGCAACACCAATTCAACAAATAGTAATGAAATAGCATCAACGACAATCATAGAACTAGAACAAATTCAAGATTAAGGAACGGAACGAATTTCCGATGATGATTATATTTTTTATCTTACTGACAGTTGTTCATGTATTTTGATGCTATTGATGGTTTAGTATGTTTAACCCTATCTATAAAAAAGATTAAAATATGAACTGACCCATTAGAAAAAAAGTGCAGAATATGAATAGATGGCGTTGGACACATGGGAAGATTCAGTTGACACCAATAGAAGTGGTAAAATTAGGCCGTTTGATAGCAGTTCTAGTCACTTAATAATTTGTATATGACATAAGTACCTCTCTGTGGAAAATTATTAGTCCAACAGGAAATATTTACAATATTTCGATCGAGGGAAAGTGTCTGTTTAGTGTTCTCCAATCGCGTGCTCCGTTCCCCTTGTCTTTAACATAATTATTAGCTTTATGCCTTCTTTCTCCAGTGTAGAAAGTGGGGACTACTGATGTTAAGAGGTTCTTTAACAATATAGAGATAAATCAATATATGGAAATCAACCATAACATTAAATTAAAGGTAAAAAGCTCAATAATTCTTTTTATTATTATTTTTGTTCCAAATGTTTGTGATTATGCGTAAAGTTTGCTAGTCATTACTTAAATTAGGAAATCTAAAAAGCAAGCAGTTTGATGGGCGTTTATGAATATATATTAATCAGAATAATCCCTTAAAATGCACATACTTGTAACTAAAATCGTTACAGATATAAAATATATTTTTGTAGAATGACTTAATTCAAGAAAAAGAAGTAATGCGTACATTGACATGAAGATAAAAATAAAGTAAGTGTTGCTATTCAGAAAACACAATGGAACATTTTATGGCAAATGCAACATCTGTGACACCGCCCCTAGCACCGGTTTCGCTTAATAATCATTTGAGGCGAAGAACGGGCAATGTTTTACAGATGCAAAACAGAACTCTTTAAATTCTTTATTCTTTTTTAATCATCGTATTAGATGTCTCAATACCTAAGACTTTTTCGTAATGTTTGCTCTTTTATGATTTATAACCGAAAAAAAACAAACACAAATGTCATATTGTGTTATATGTAACTATGTGTAACAATTTTTGACTTTTTCCTAAATGGATCGTTGTAGCGATCAACGTTATGGTTTTGTAAAATAAGTTAATTGTGCAAAAGCATTGCTAGTCTAACAGACATTATCTCAGATATATTGATCATGGAAATCAGATATCAATTTCAAGTTCATTCCACAATCGCGTGCTTCATCCCATTCTCTTAGTCTCACTTTCAAGATTTTTTCACGACTGTTTTTACGACTTTCTGCCTTTAGTAAGTTGTTGTGAAACAGACTTCTGTCGTTAACGCTTTTTAACGAATAGAATACTCCATATTTCTATTTGTACAAATTTATATTTACATAAATCACAACTTTGTGTTTGGGGCTGGAAATCCTATGAAGATATTACCTGTTTTATCTATATCTCGCACAAAATGGCGAAATTGAAAATGTTGAAGGCTCGGTGTGATTGAGCCAGTTTATGAACGATAGTAGTTTCCACGTTTTGGCTGATTTATAGCATAGTATTACTGATATAGCATATTTGTGGTCTTAGATGTATGTTATTACTTATATTCTCCTAGACCCATGAAGTGTATGTGATTTGAAATAAACTTAAAAGAAGACACAATAATACTTTCAATACAACCCTCAAAGTGTCGTGCTCGTTTCATAAATCATTCTTCAGTTTCATTTTCAAAATTATCATGCTATTTGCAAGTGTCATATGATTTTGCATACACCAGTCATTTTATCATAACTGAGTTCTTATTTTACTTCTTGTTATAAGACATGAATATGTTAGAACATGCACAAAACTGCGACCTACGATGCCGCAATTTTATATAACAGTAAGAGTATCCAGCATTTACTAAAACTAATTTTATATCATTTGTCGTTATACACATATAGGTAGTAGTAGATCGGATGAGAGCCTTAAAGAACACTAAACAATCTTAAGTTTTAACATGTTTCATTATAAAAAAAATTTCATCGGAACAAAAAGAACATTTAGTGATAAAATGGCTACTTATATGATTATCATGCCCAGCAGGTGTATTAATTGAACAAATGATTCTCTAGTAGCCTGGCATCTTATCAAATACTTATAGGTACTAATGTCTAACGTTACAATTAGTATACTTAACCCTGTCATTAACAACATAAAGTAACAATTAGCGGTTTGTCACTAAACATCCAATGAGATCAATTTACATTGATTCTTACATTTGATGTAAGAAAATATAAGCGTAATCAAGACCATGTCTATCTATTTGAAAAACCTATTAGTAAATAGACATTATGAATGTCTCCAAAATAGTTAAGAAAAAACACAGACGTTGGCAGTCAATCATTAACTTACATTGTCTCCTTTGTTGTTGCTTTTAAAACCAGCTAATGCCAAATTCTAGTAATGCATAAGCGCATAGCATAAGTGACTTTTACGGTTACATTAAACAATATCTTAGATATATCGATCCGGAAATAAATTGTCTGCTTAATATTCCACAATCGCGTGCTTGATTCCCCCTGTCACTTAAAAGATATTCTCAGATGTTTTAATGCTTTATGCGTCTTTGTTTGGTGTGTGAAACCGAATTATAATTTAGAAATACTGGCGTCAGGGATTGTTTGAAAGATTGAACGAATTAATAAATTAATCAATGTTTTCATTCAAGATACAATCAGTTGTGCATACATATAAATTAATACAATGTATTTTATGAAAGCAATCTGAAATGTGAAAAACAAGATAAACAAGGAAGGGCGGCGCTCAATGAACACGACCCAGCAAAACAGGACCAGTGGCAATTATCCTAGCGTGACATAAAACAAAAATAAGACATAGCACAATGCAAAGCAGCCTTTATTTTCATAATGAATGTATTTGTCCTGATAAGATAGACAGAAATTTATGTGAACTTGTAAGATTTCATTTCACATACTCGTATTGATATAAGTATGGCAGAATTAAATTAATATAAATCGAAAGCATGCTTTGAAACATTTCAAAGCACGATTTGGTCTTGTTTCGCCATTTTTTGTTCGTAATTCTGCTGGGTTTATTGTCGGTGGTCCTGTGTTGTTGGAATTCGTTGGATCCTATTTTGTGTCCTTTGTTCTTATATTTCTCAATACAATCTAATGTTGAAAACACGTTTTTTTCCAATGTTTGACGACTGAATTTGCAATATAAAATCATGATATCATTATCATACAAGAACATAGTAATGTCGTAATTTAAACATTATAACCATAACTTCTAGATTATCAATAAACATGGAAAATTTAAGTGAGATAGACACTCCATTGCCTCGTTCAGAGCAAACACTTCATCACTTTATTTTTTGCAATACTTTATTCTAGATGTAACCGAATTATTTTTTAAAGAAAGTAAGAGAAAATAGAATCAATAACGAATGCCCAAATCGGCAAGATTAAAATGTTCTAGGCTCGGTTTGGTTTAGCCTGATCATGGACAGAACTGAAAAATGCATGCTACCGTCCATGCAACCGAGCACCGGCGTAGAAATTATTCAACTTTAAACATGTTAATATGAAACTTTGAATTTAGAAACATCCACAGATGTACTTAAAATATGAAAAACAAGATGGGGACTTTCAATGATTGAATCCCTCTACGATACTCATATTTGACTCTTAAAAACTGTCTGGGCTTCTGTTTATCTACATGTCTCACTGTGAATATTCATATTGCGACAGCAATTCGACATTTAGTGATGAAATGGTTTCAAACTATCACGTGCATTGATTGCTCTAATGATTCTCTATAAAACTGGCATCTGACCAAATACTTAAAGACTAATCTCTAACGACTTACTAATTTGTCATTAACAACCATACAATAACAATTAGTAGTTCGGTACAAAAGTGCCAATCTGAGATCAATATTGCTGAAAGTAGTTCACATAGTTTGATGTTATTGATTGTTTAGTATGTTTGTCCCCTATCTGTGAAAAAAGGTTCAAATAAAAACTGACCCAATAGAAAAAAGTGAAGACTATGAATGGACGGCGTTGGACACATGGGAAGATTTAGTTGTCGCAAGTGAGGTAAAGGTTATAAAAGTGACACAATTAGTCCGTTTTATAGCAATAAGAGTTACTCATTAATTTGTTCATGACGTTAGCACCTCTCGTGAAAAAAAAATTTTGTTCAACAGACAATATTTAAAATATTTCGAACGAAAGAAAGTGTCTGATTAATATTCTACAATCGCGTGCTTCGTTCCCCTCGTCCTTAACATAATTATTAGCTTAATGCCTTCTTTCTCCAGTGCAGAAAGTAGGGGCTACTGATGTTAAGGGGTTCTTAAATTATATAGAGATAAATCAAAATATGCAAATCAACCATAACATTATATCAAAGGTAAAAGGCTCAATTATTTTTGTTCCAAATGTTTGTGATTATACTTTGCTAGTCTTAACTTCAATTAGGAAATATAAAAAGAGCAAGGAGTTTGATGTGTATTTATGTATATTAATCAAAATAATACCTTAAAATGCACATTATTGTAACAAAAATCGTTACAGATATAAAACATATTTTTTAAAATGCTTTAATCCAAGACAAAAATGAAGTAATGCGCACATTGACATGAAGATAAAAATAAAGAGATTGTTGTTATTCAGAAAACACAATGAAGCATTTTATGGCAAATGCAACATCTGTGACGCCCGCCCCTAGCACCGGTTTCGCTTAATATTCATTTGAGGCGAAGAACGGGCAACTTTAAACAGATGCCAAAACAGCACTTTACATATTTAAATTTGTTATTCTTTTTAATCATCGCACTATATGTCTGAACACCTGAAGCCTTTTTCTTAATGTTTGCATTTCTTTTTTCTGATTTATTACGGAAATAAAACAAATACAAATCTCATATTGTTGTGTGAAACAATTTGATCTTTTTCTTACATGGACATCTTTTATAGATTTTTTTTTAATTCACCATACCAATATGAAAATAAAAGTGGTATAAATATTATTAAATGATAAAGCGAAAGTATAATTTCCGATAGTTTTATTACATTATCAAACAAAACCTTCTACAATCAATGGAATACAAGACCTTTCAAATACTAGTTCTCACACACTTTGTGTTTGTTTAATATTGGTAAAATCAGAGGAATAACTTTCACTGAATTCTCTTTCTCTGTAAATACATTCTAATTGGTACCAATTGTCTGATTTTAACTTGTCCACGAGCTGTGATGTGTATGTATCGATTTGTCCCTATAGAAAAGTAGTTATTAGAATATAAAGTAATGCATTGGCGTTCTTTATAAAAAAAGATGAAAAAAAAACTTTACTTATGAATGTTTCGCTTGATGATATATAACTGATATGTCTGAGCACATATTTTACATGGTGATTTGGTAATGTAAGTAAAGCTAGATCAAAATCTATAATCTGACTTGTGATTGCATTATAATCTAATTATAGACATTAACATGACGTATAATGAGGATCTTATTAACATAATTACAATAGAAAAAAGCGACACATTTTGTGATTACTTCAGCAGGTGCACCGACTAACCCAATGATTCTCGTGTAAATTAACTGATCAAAAACTAAGGGACTCATTTCTTATCTAACAATGAGTTAGTATATCTACTTTGTCATTAACCATATTACAGTAACAATAAGCGGTATGACTATCACAAAACTCCCAATGAGATCAATTTATATTGATGCCAATACATCATGCTTTCTAATGCAGTTATGTCTTGAAGGGATTTTATTGGGGGGACTGGGGGAAGGAGTTGTTGGTATATTTGAATTTGTCTTTTAGTCATAGTTTTAACACATATCATGATTGTCTCTGGAACATTAAATGTGTACCAAAAGTTGGCAGTCTATTGATGGTGACCTTAATGCTTCAGAATCTGTTATTTTGTAAATAAAGACCGTTTGATACACATACGATAGTTACCTACGTAAAACAAATTTAAGTCAAAGGAACGATTTGCTGATGTTTCCGGTGCATTTTCGTTTTACTTACTGTTGTTTTGTGTATATAGATTAATAGTATAGATAGAATAGTGTATGCATGCTTAAACATCATGACGTTAATACCCGTATTAAAAGGAAATATTTAGATATGTACTGACGTAATAGCAAAAACTAAATATCATAATTACACGGCATTGGTCACATGGGAAGATTCAAATACCGGAAGTGTGAAAAATTAATATTTTTGCACATGCGTACTTGCATATCTCCTGGTACTTGCGACCGACAGCAGGGTGTAGAAATATAACCCAATCTGATCATTGTAGCGATGTTTGTGACTTCAGTTTCTGTATACAAAATAAGTACCTGCATAAGACATATATTATTAGTTCAGCAGACAATATGTAAATATATTGATCAGCGATATAGTCTGCCTAATATTCTACAATCGCGTGTTTCGTTCCCCTTGTCTCTTGAAGGATATACTTAGAAGCATTTACATATAAATCAAAGATTAACTTTTATAAAAGAAATCTCAAAGTTCTTGATCAGGGTGATCCCTCGGAAGCATTTTTCGCGGACTCGGTTTGATGAGGGATAATGAAAGGTGAAACATTCCTTATGCCCCCAAGCACCGGCTTAAGCGGTACTCAATTTTCCTAGACATTGAATGTTGGTAATCTAAATTATAACAGTAAATAAAAACGCCGTTTGATGAATATTTATAAATAATCGAAATATTCCCTAAAATGCACATTTAAATAAAAATATTTGCAGACATAAAATATATTTATAAAACATGTTCATTTAAGAACAAGAGATATACAGGCATGGACAGGAAAATGAAACAAAAGAAAATTGAGTTGTTTGTAACTTCAGGTAGATATATCATTCTGTAAAGTTCATATCTTCTCTACAAGTCTCTCACGTCCCAAGCACCGGCTCAGCATGTAGAAAAGGGCAGCATTTTACAGCTGTCAAACAGTATTTTCCGTCGTAGAATATGTTCCTAATCGTCATAGATATTTTAACACTTCAGCCTTCTCAAAATGGGCGTATATTTTGTCTGTGATAACAAATAATAATAACAAAAGCAAGACAAAAACAAATATTGTGTCATTGGTGTGCGAGACTGAATCTAAAGCAATTTTTTTCTAACATGAATATTATGAGATAGATTCACTTGTAATGACCATATGAAAGTAAAAGAGTTATAAAATGATTATCAAAAAGGAGGCTTTTATTTTCAATAGTTTCGTTACATTTCCAAACAAATCTTTTTACAATCTTACTGAAAACACGCCTTTACGATCAAATAATTCTGCAGCTTTAATATTGATAAAATTATAGGAGTAACTTGTACTGGTTTCCCTTTTACTGTAATTGTATTTTAAGTGGCTGGAATTACCTCTTTTAACCTGTACATTAGCTGCGTTGTGTATGTATTGATTGGTTGTTATTGGAATTTGATCAAAGCAATGTATCGGTAAAGTCTCGGGTGTTCTATAAAAAATCAAACCTGATAGTGCGAAAAATTGGCTATATGAAATAATTTTATAGAAATGTATTTATTATTAAGAGTTTGTGTAGATTCAGTGAAATAAAAATTGTTCAAATGTATCATTTATCAGTTTTTTGTTTATGAAGACTCTTAAATACAGTAGATTTTGATGAAGCAAATATAAAATAGCAAAAATTTTCTAACGTGAAAGGGGTAGCAACCCCCTTCCACGCCCACCCCCATTTCCGCGATAACTTGCCCCTGTGCCTAGCAAACTTCATGGGGAAAGGCCTTAATTGGTTTGCTACAAATGAACATAAAATGGCTAATAAATATTTCAAAAAATAGTATACAGTGTTATTCTCGTAATACAATTGTAGCGGTTAGAATTATGCACGCCCAATCAGCTGCCTTCATTAAAAACTATTATTAATTCAGAAAATATTATCTAAAATGTTATCGATTATAGAAATAAAGTGTCTGCCTAATATTCCACAATAGCGTGCTTCATTCCCCCAGTCACTTAAAAGATATTCTAAGATGTTGTAATGGCTTTG
>NW_026860372.1:0-14882 GCF_026571515.1 Ruditapes philippinarum | reverse complement strand
AAAAAAACTTAATTTTGTAGATTAGGCTGCCAACTCCTGCAGATCTAGAAACATAGGAGGCAATTATGTCTAATTCACATTAAAACAATCTTAATTGTTTTCTTTATTATGGTGAAGTTTATTTGTTTACTAAAACATTTTAATAATCAAATTATTTGGCAGATATTTAATAGTATAAATCTTGATTAATTAGTTTACATCTTGATTAATTAAGTTTAATTCTAGTATTTTCATAGATCTTTGCATTTTCATAGTTTGAAGTTTTATTTGCCAGATTCTTCATTTTAATTTAAGACAAATAATTCTGCTTACAAGAGTTATCTTTCTTTAGTTATTCAAGGTATCCTTTTTGCATTTTGTATTCATGTTTTTTTCATGGTCCGGTAAATTTTCACATTTTCTACCTGGTTTTGGTTGACATGTTGTTGAAGACACCTCGTTTAAATATTGTACATTTGCTTTTGTGTTTTCCTTTTTCTAATTTAATTTTTGTTTTTCTTTATCTTTGCTAGTTCATTTCTTTCTTGATTGTCACTAATGAATTAGCTTAAGATTTGACAATTTTTAATTTGATATAACAATTTCTTTATCAACATTAATAATCAAGTTGTATTCTGCATGACTTATCTTACTTTGTTTCATACAGTGTCAAACAAATTATACTCTTTTCTGTTATTGATAATTGACTTAAAATTAATACATGTATGTAGTAAAAAAGTTGTGTGTTTTCTTTAATTTTGTCAAAGTTTTTCATATGACTTTTTCCAAACTTCTATGGTCATTACTAAGATAATAAATATAAAACCCCTGTACTATAATCCGGCCTCTGCAACATGATCAGACTGTATATGGTTTCAAATCACATATCACTAAGGTATGCCCCGCTATTAAATAATTGGTGCTGTTAAAATTAACAGTCTCATACTAAAAAGATATATCTCAATTTATTTGCCTTTTTTATACTTAAATTAAGGAAATTAACATTATACATTTGTTCTTCTTTGTGTGTTGGTATTTAAATATGTCTAGAAATATATGCAAAGAGGTATTTTATTCTTTCATATAATGTGTTCTTTATGTTTAACAAAATAACTGACATTATAATTAACTTTACAATTTTTGCTTGCTTTGAATTTGTCATATTTTCAATGCATGTAAATTTAGCTGTGATGAACAAAGATTATTATGAATTCCAGTCTACATTAGTGCCTTGAAATAGAATTGTTACTTTATACATTTTTTAAAGAATTTGAAATCTATGAAAATAAAAAATCTTTTCTTGTAAAGTGAGGAAAACATCTTCAGTTATAATAATATCATCAGATATGTCTGTAACATATAAGTTAACATATTTATCACTATCAACTTAATTACAAAATTGTTTAATTAAACATATTATGTTTTACCAGCATCATTGATCTATAACTACACTTATTTTATGTTGTTACATATTTCTCATTCTTCATAATAACACAGTCATGTATACTACACTTCAAAACTTGTCATGAACCCAGACCCCTGGGGTTCTTTGTTAAACAATCAGCGATATATTACCCTGTAGGATATAAGTCTCTGTCAAAAGAACAAGTGACAATAGGTTTGTAAGATGAAAGAACATAAAAAAAAAGTTTTTTATTATGTTGAGAATCAGACTTGAGGCTTGGCTATGTCTTTTTTTTTCTTTTTTCTTTTTTTTTCCGTTTATAAATGTAGACTTTACTTTAAATCTGGGATAACTAATGTTAGCACTGCTGGTACTTAAACATTCTGTCATGTTGACATGTTGACCCTTGTGAAAATTCATTGTAAATGGTGTAAATAAGAAAATTATAAGTCAACTGGCAAAAGATTTTAACAATGAGGTCTTTTTTTAACATGATACTATGAAAATTTATCAGCATAATTATTCACTTATATAAAGCATCAATATATGATTTGAACACTATGTTTATCAAACAATCAGCTGTCCACTGGACACCAACATAAGTCAGTAGTTACTTCTGTCCTGTTATAATACGTCCAAGTTTGACTTTAAATTTAAGATGAAAAGTTACCAATTATATTATAATTGTTTTTCTAATTAAAATGTAAGCATATTTTCAAAATTTCAAATTAAAAAAGCAATTATAAATTTTTTTCTAATATACTTGGCACTAAAATGAACTTGTCTAATGAAAAAGAAATTACTATTAATAGAGAAAGACTTGAACATATGAAAAATGAAAACACTTCACAAACAGTTACAAAATTAATACTAATATCTTTTTCTTGACTATCAATGCTTATTAGTGTCAGTAACAAACTGTCAGTAACAAACCAGTAAACTACATGCATGAAAGTAACTGTCAGCCAAGTAACTATGAAAGTAACTATCAGCCAAGTAACTGTAATAGTTACTGTCAGCCAAGTAACTGTGAAAGTAACTGTCAGCCAAATAAATGTGAAAGTAACTGTCAGCCAAGGAACTGTGAAAGTTATATACTGTTCTGTCAGCCAGTAAACTGTGAAAGTAACTGTCAGCAAGGGAACTTTGAAAGTAACTGTCAGCCAAGTAACTGTGAAAGTAACTGTCAGCCAAGGAACTGTGAAAGTTATATACTGTCTGTCAGCCAGTAAACTGTGAAAGTAACTGTAAGCCAGTAAACTATGAAAGTAACTGTCAGCCAAGTAACTGTGAAAGAAACTGTCAGCCAGTAAACTATGAAAGTAACTGTCAGCCAGGAAACTGTGAAAGTAACTGTCAGCCAGGGAACTGTGAATGTAACTGTCAGCCAGGGAACTGTGAAAGTAACTGTCAGCCAGGGAAATGTGAAAGTAACTGTCAGCCAAGTAACTGTGAAAGTAACTGTCAGCCAAGTAACTGTGAAAGTAACTGTCAGCCAAATAAATGTGAAAGTAACTATCAGCCAGGGAACTGTGAAAGTAACTGTTACTGTCAGCCAGGGAACTGTGAAAGTAACTGTCAGCCAGGGAAATGTGAAAGTAACTGTCAGCCAGGGAACTCTGAAAGTAACTGTCAGTCAAGTAACTGTGAAAGTAGCTGTTACTGTCAGCCAGGGAACTGTGAAAGTAACTGTCAGCCAGGGCAATGTGAAAGTAACTGTCAGCCAGGGAACTCTGAAAGTAACTGTCAGTCAGTAACTGTGAAAGTAGCTGTCAGCCAAGTAACTGTGAAAGTAACTGTCAGCCAAGTAACTGTGAAAGTAACTGTCAGCCAGGGAACTGTGAAAGTAACTGTCAGCCAATAAACTATGAAAGTAACTTTCAGCCAGGGAACTGTGAAAATAACTGTCAGCCAAGTAACTGTGAAAGTAACTGTCAGCCAAGTAACTATGAAAGTAACTGTCAGCTAAGTAACTGTGAAAGTAACTGTCAGCCAAAAAACTGTGAAAGTAACTGGCAGCCAGGGAACTATGAAAGTTACTGTCAGCCAAGTAACTGTGAAAGTAACTGTCAGCCAAGTAATTGTGAAAGTTACTGACAGCCAAGTAACTGTGAAAGTTATAGACTGTCTGTCAGCCAGGGAACTGTGAAAGTTATATACTGTCAGCCAGGAAACTGTGGAAGTAACTGTCAGCCAGGGAACTATGAAAGTAACTGTCAGCCAGGAAACTGTGAAAGTTATATACTGTCAGTCAGCCAGTAAACTGTGAAAGTTACTGTCTAAGAAAACTTCTTTGTAAGTTACTGTCAGCCTGAAAACTTGTCCAAAAAAATAAAATTAACAATCCCCTACTTTCAAGACTTATGAATGTTTGTGTTAGAGCCTTGAATATGAAAGATATATATTTTTACAAAATATAAGTAAACCTTAATATTATTATCACCTCTTAGACTAAATTCTATTACACTTTATACATCTAAATATCAAAGATTTCTCTTGAACTGCCTATATTTTGATAGCAAATAACTTTTCTACTATATTTACATAGCATTTTAAGAACATTATATCAGTAACTCTAAAAAATTACAATGAAATTAAAGACATAATTTTAAACCCAAAAGGGAAAGTTTTAAGTGTTTTGGCACACAGAAATGATGACATCTGTACAACAGTAACCTATCCTAGTCTATGTCAGCCAGCCAATCAACAAGAAGAAAATTAAAGTGCATTTTAACAAGTAAAAGAATATGTGTGGATAAAAGTTATTGTGATATCACACCATGATTTTACCACATTCTAAATGGAAACAAACATGATTTATTTTAAGGTAAATATATACATTGTATGTAATATACATGTATGTAACAATTATAAGTCTATGAATTTCAATAATTAGTATTTTAGAATTATTAAGAAGTTATTTTAAAAGGGAGACACAGGCAAAATTTTCATTTTTTCGTTTTGAATTTTTCATTAATTATTCTATAAATGTCCTGAAAATGAATACACTAGGCAGTTACAGTGACAAAACTTTTGTCCTTATAAAGAATCAAATGGTGAATTCCTAACCTGACCCACGTGGGTCAGGTTAGAGCGTTAAGATTTCACAATAGTTGTAACAGTGAACTCTGGAAACGTTAAAGAACATGTCAAATGAATGCCTTAGACTTGTTTCAATTATACAATATCCACAATATCTGTTATTGTAGCTTCTAGGGTTTGTTCAATTTGCATGACTTGTTTTAAAACCACTCGGTGATTTTGTCGGCGTCTAAATTTCGTTCAACATTTGCAGATATATGTACACTTCAAACCGAAAATATATAAAATTTAAACAGAAATTCATGCTGGGAGACGTCTTCAAAAATGTCATTTTAGTGTGATTTGAGAACATAAGATCATTTTAATATTTGTGCCATTAATTTGCCTGAGTATCCCTTTAACAGAATATACGTAGGCCACTGTCTAATCATATTAACAATATTAGGATAAATTGCAAAAAATAGTGAAAGTACATAATGTCAAGTTATAATCTGTAACTGGACTCCTGTGTCTAATAACAATCTATAATTACCTACACTATGATAGTAAATATTTCTTACAGAAATCCTACAGTAGCTACATGTAGTACATCAAACAAAACTAATTATCTGAGTCACTCCCTTGAAAATTGACACATAAAACACAAACACTAAAGACAATTGAGCTCCCCACTGACAAGATCCAATTTCTTAAATCTATAAAAATCAATTTCCACATTTAATATCTGAACAGGTTTAAAGCTATCGTCAAAATCTAACTTTGCTGTAAACAAACAATATCCATTCTGTATACAAAACAAACATTATAATACATTAAGAGTTAAAATGTGCAGGTAAATTTGCTTTATAAAATATATTCAATCATGCAATAAATAAATATACAAAAGATTGTTAATATAACACAATCTATAATGTTATCTTAACATTATCTTAACATATCTCCTATCTCCACATTATCACTATGTATATCACTACCTAATTATAACTCTCCTGACTCTTATATTTTAAATTTAAATTTATATCTAAAATTCGCTGTAATTTAACAATATGGTTGTACAGTCACTCTCAAAATCCAAACAAGGAGTGTGTTTATAATATAACTTGTTATATTCGACAAATCATTCAAGATAAAGCGACAAGATAGACCATTATAGAATAAGTAAAATTAATCCCATTCATGTTTTTATTAATTGTTTATGTTTCAGCTTAAATACACAGTGACCTTAAATAATCCTCAATTAAAACAGTAATGTTTATATTCAACCTAATTACTTCCCCTGATTTACGTTTTTACCTGTAAGAGTAGTCTATCTTATCTAACAATCCAGCACATCCAATAATAACAGGGATCTGTCAAGAAGTATGTTTTTCCTAATAAAAACTTATAATATGAAATTGTGTGTGCACTTTAAACTGTATGTTAATTCTCATACATATGGCTTTATTTTGAGTTAAGTCCTGACCTAAACAATAGGCTAAGGTGCACTCAGCTGAAACAAATGAATTTTTTTTCAGATTTTTGATACCTGTTAGTTACTGTTGGTGTTTGGTAACTGTTAGTTGCTGATGAAGATACATTTATCTTTTGTAAAGATTCATTTTGCAAAGCTTCATGCCAAATATCTAACTTTTTGGCACAAGAAGATTTAAATGTACTCCTAAATTAAGTGATCCCAGGTTGGGGCCCCGAATTCTGACCGAAGTTGGATGAATATAAGTTTTGTAGAGGACCACAAAGTTATGCAAACATATTACTTAGCTTTTGGCAGACAAACCGTTAAATGTTAAAACTATAAAAACCTTCTCTATAATATAATTGTGTAGACATAAATTTCTCTCAAAATTCCTAATGTATTTCAATAATTTCTTGCTATTGTGTGTTAAGTGCATGTCCTTTCCAAAGGTGCTAGTGGCACTGATTTGACCCTAAAATGTATTTAACCTTGTTATTTATGCAATAAATATCCATATATTAAAAAAATAAAAATACTATTATATTGTTATAGACAAAACAACAGAAATTGTTTTATTATTTTTTTTTATTGCATAAATAACAAGGTTAAACACATATTTTTAGGTCAAATCAATGCCACTATCACCTTTGGTCTTTTCTATACTATAGCTCATACACTGACAAACATGTTGTTATCCATTCTGTACCAACACACTGAACAATATTAAGTATCAATCACATCTTATTTCATTCCATTTTGTGTTCAAAGCTTTTCTATTCTATTATCAACTTAACTATTATAATCACACAATGAACCACATATGAATCTCAAAATTGAGCATTGGTAAAAAATATATGTGAATTTCCGCTAAACAGGATGTGCACTATAACACCATATGTGAAAAAGAAAACAATCAAAGAAAATCAAAATGTAAATCTACCCTCCTGACTTTCCTGTATATACATGTACGCCCATTTTGTTTTGGATTTTTATGCAGTAGTTTATTCCTATCATGTGTTTTAGGTTGTATGTCTATATTATGCAATGAGTATGAAGAAAATATCACTAAACGGACACAAAATACTAAATTTTACCACCAAACAAACAGACAAACAAACCCTTATTGAAACAATTATTTTGATTTGGCTCAAAATAGGTGCTGAAGAGATTAATAGGTGACATTGAAAAACATCAAACTACAAATCACTTCCATATTTATATCAAATAGCCAATTTTAACAAACAATCAAGGTTTGACAGCATTGGCTGAAAGTCCATTAGTATAATTAATGCGTTTGATAACTAAATATTACTATATCAATAGGCCAACTTTCTGATGCTTAAGCACTTGAAATACTAACAAGAGCTGTCGGTAGGACAGCATGCTCGACTATTCTAAGTGCTTGATAGTAAAGGAGCCTTGATAATGTTAAATTTTTTTAGTTCACAAAAGGGCTAAAGTTTTTTATAAATTCATGTTTTAGGCCTTTAAGAGAGAGTCTAATTATACAGTATTGGCTTGACTATTCGGAAGGTAATGTCACAAGGGTGTTTTATTGAGTATAATAATACTAATTACCTATGACAACATAAATTTGACAGAAAAGGTACAAAGGCTTGTTATTAAGATGTTTTATCAAGTAAATCACTGCTTTATTATTATGAATGCATAAAGTTGTCCCAAAAAGGCACAAACCCTTCAATAGTTATGGAGATAACAGCTTACAAGCAAAACTTTACCATGAATTTCTAAGTTGAAAAAGGGGAGAAAAATCAGCCTAAATGCAAGATAGAATTATGGATCTTTGTCAGTGACCTACATTTTTGACCCAAAATGCATATGAGAAGTTTTAAATAAATATCTTTAATAGTTATTGAGATATGTACAACTTGCATGTAAACATTAACAAAGAGACTAAGTAGAAAAGGGGATATGAATCAGCCTTAATGCAAGATAGATTTATGGAACTTGGTCAGTGACATACAATTATGACCCTCAAATTATGACCCTAAGTACATGTGTAAAGTTTCAAGTAATTATCTTTGAAGACCATTAACCTTTAACCAAAATTTCTAAGTTTCAAAGGGGCAAATAATTCTGCAAATATAACAGGCAAAGTTATGCAATTTGCAAACTGATGAACATTGTTACTATAAAAAAAGTATTTTAAATTTCAATTGAATATCTCAAGCAATAATTGATATATTTGACTTTACAAAAAAAACTTTAACCAAAATTTCTAAGTTCCAAAGGGGCAAAATTTTGTCAATATTGTAGGAAGAGTTATCCAACTTGTCAATCTGATGAACCTTGTTACTATAAATAAGTATTTTAAGTTTCAATTGAATATCTCAAGCAATAATTGAGATATTTGACTTTACAAAAAACTTTAACCAAAATTTCTAAGTTAAAAAGGGGCATAATTCTGTCAATATTGTAGGCAGAGTTATCCAACTTGTCAATCTGATGTACCTTGTTACTATAAATAAGTATTGTAAG
Organism: Ruditapes philippinarum; assembly: GCF_026571515.1. Classification (NCBI taxonomy): domain Eukaryota; kingdom Metazoa; phylum Mollusca; class Bivalvia; order Venerida; family Veneridae; genus Ruditapes; species Ruditapes philippinarum. The sequence goes on along the minus strand of NW_026860372.1, from coordinate 6,504 downwards.
TTTCAATTGAATATCTCTAGCAATAATTAAGATATTTCACGTTACAAAATACTTTAACCAAAATTTCTAAGTTAAAAAGGGGCATAATTCTGTCAATATTGTAGGCAGAGTTATCCAACTTGTCAATCTGATGTACCTTGTTACTATAAATAAGTATTGTAAGTTTCAATTGAATATCTCAAGCAATAATTGAGATATTTGACTTTACAAAAAACTTTAACCAACGCAGACGCCGACGCGGACGCCGACGCCGGGGCGACTACAATAGCTCTCATATTCTTCGAATAGTCGAGCTAAAAATAAAAAAGTATATAAAAATGTTGATGCAGAGCCTCAATACAATAATTTTACTCTGAGGACAGGTAACTTCAGGATAAGCCAAACTGTAACATAATAAACAGCTGACAAAGAAATTGACAAAATCTTGGTAAAACCATCGTATCTTTTAATGTTTTCCATAAAATTATTTAAATTCATATCGATAAACATCAGTTCAAGATTCCACAATTTTCACAAGTATTCTCTTATTAATTGTCATTCAGTGAAACACAAGTAAACCTGTCCTCAAAAGAAATATAATTTGAGTGTCAAGTAATCAACATGAAATAAAAAGAATATTGATATAAATATGATAAATGAAGAATCATGAACTTATATATATTTATAATTTTGATAGCAAACTGTTATTGTTACATAATCAATAGAGTGTTTATAATGAACACATCAACATATTGATTAGTTTATTAACATTGAAATAGAAGTAATGTGTAATAGAAGTGGATATTCTGTGTCTGTTTTTGTATGGCATTCACTTATTATTTTACTAAATAAAGGTACTTTTCGGCCACAACGATCTGAACCAAATACTAAATATTGTACATTATAGGCATGGAATAATTAGAAACAAGTCAGGCCTCAACATTAGCGGTGGTCCGTTGGTCCGAGACCACTTAATTTTGGCAAGGACCACCTAATTTTAAAACCCACTGGTCCGTCGGACCACTTGAATTTTCTGGTTGATGCAAGGCTCATTTGGAAGAATGGCGATTTGGTCAAAAACATGTTATATAATTTTGTTTATAATCTATGTCCGATGTACATGTATATGGTTCATTAATCTCTGATTAGTTAAAGAAGTTCTTAAGTCATCAATAACTTTCATTTTAAGTCGCTCGCTACAATTTTGTTTATGCAAGTTAAAAGAGTTAAGAATTTGTGATATAAATTTAGGTACAAAATTCATTCAAATGGTGCTAGTAATTATGCATCGTCTGATAACCACGGCGGAACCATTAACATTTATGTTTTGTTACATGTTAATCAACCGTAAGTATCCGATGATGGTAATTATATGATATTGGATAAACTTAAATTTCAGATACTTGAATAACAGCAGCAAACGAAAGGAACTGGAAAAAATACATCTAGTAATTCTATGCTATTTATCTTTATTTCAACTGTTTAACGATAAGACATCTGTTTCTTCTAGAGTAATAAATTATTTAAAAGGTTAAAAATACCCAATGTCAAAAATGAATATCAAACAACAAGCAACAGGGAGGTAAAATTTTGTATTATAAATCTGTGAGAAAAATAAGATAATATATAGTAATAACGTTGTCATTATTTTAATAATTTAGATATTTCCTTGTTTACAAAGACAAGAATAAGATATATTAATTTATTAGTTCCATTAAAAATGTTAATCTATAAAAGATGCTATGTTATTATCATGATTATAAGACGTACCACGTATCAGCAATGAATATTTGAATAACAGTAAGAAAATAACAGATACAAATTGCTTCACTATTCCCTAACTTGAGTTGAGGGAGAAATCACTTTAATATAAAAGTTAACATAAATAAAGAGCTCTGTTGTGTATTTTTGACTGAGATAAAAACAAATAAACAAATAACTATACGATGAAATACCTACTGACTTGCTCTCCCTTTTCTGATTAGATGAAAAATATATATCTAAAAATATCTGTTTTCTTTAGAGGTTAAAAATACATCTTTGTCATCAAGTTTAAACATTTTTTTCTACATTTGCAGTATAATGATATAATAATGATAACTGACCACCTGACTTCTGGAAGGACCACCTAACTTTCAAATCTAGTGGTCCGGCGTTCCACCTGCTAAAAAAGTTAGTGTCGAGGCCTGCAAGTGATACTTCTTCAAACCTCATTTATAATTCTACAGTGGCATAAGTGATCCTTACATGTACGTTTAAAATAAACCATAGGTGTTCGGCACGTTGATTGGTCAGAACCCTGGGCCCCCCTCACCAACTCTACAACCCTCCTACCTCTAAAAACCATGTAAAATGCAGTATTTTTCATTTGAAACTTGTTTTAATATTTGGTATATGCTTTTAATTCAATTTACTTCATTTCCCACAAAAAATAAAAAAAATGATACATACTGTATAGTAAAGCAATGCAACTTATCTTAATATGAACTCCATAACTCCAACATTTTTTCACCAAATTTCAAAATCTTGGTACCAAAAGATTACTCTTAAAAGAAATAAATATACTAAATATATATGTATCAATTTTTTTATTTTTTTTGTGGGAAATGAAGGAAATTGAATTAAAAGCATATACCAAAATATTTAAAGATGTTTCAAATGAAAATTTGAGGTTTTTAGAGGTAGGAGGGTTGTAGAGTGGGTAAGGGGGGGTGAGGGTGGCTGAGGTAATGACCAATCAACCCTTCAAACACCTATGATTGTTTTGTTGTAAGATTTCATAAAAACTCATACTATGAGTCTGTTTAGCAACATTTTCTTCATAGCAGGGCATGTCTTGGTCACACCAGATTCCATGACTGAAAGAATATTTTTCGATGAAGACTGCATAAAAATGGAAACAAAAATTGGTATATATAGAGGAAAGTCAGGAGGGTAGAAGTACATTTGCATTTTCTTAAAAAAAGCTTTGAATTTTACGAAGTTGAAAACTTACCCTGAGACTGACATATTTTCTCTTTCACATATGGTACATAGCCACCTGTACAAGTAATTCATAAACCCCACAATCTTCTGAAATATACTTGTATGTTTATTATCTCTATATTAATAAAAAAAATATACTACAAATAGGGAATGAGTCTACTTCTGGTTTAGACCAGGATATATAGCCCATTCACAAGTTTTATGATGTATACCAGGTATACAACCGCATGTCAGTGGCACATAATAGAACTGATACAGGTGAACCTACATAGCAAATATAACAACAATTACATCATACATGTATGATGCAAAACATTACCAAAACTTTTATGAAGATCTTACCTTTCACCAAATTAACAGAGCAAGGGACTGGTTGTTTTATCCATGCCGTAAGGCGTCCACGCTGACCCCAACAGTGTATTCTTCCTGGTTACTTCCTCACAACAGTATAGTAACTGTCGCCACATCTGGTCTTCTGTCACGTGTGGAAACGCCAACAAAATAACATCTCATGAGTCACGAATCAATACTGTTTAGGAACGTGTGGCGAATATAGTCAATAATTCATGGTTTCCAATATTCTCATGGAATGTCACGGAAGATACGCGATACTCGCTGATACTGAATGTTGACAACTTTAAGCACGTTGCATTACAATACAATATGCTATCACTAACACAAAAGAATAAATGCCGTGCCAATACAACGATCCCGTTATGTGTATAATAGTGGTAAACCATTTAGCAATGGACGGCGATAATGAACAGAAATACAGAAATGTGGAATGCTGGTTCTATGGGGTGTGGACGCTAACTCGGGCTCAATCAAACCAAGACTGCAACATTTTCGATTTTGCTATTTTGAGAGTTCTGTTTTAAGATTTTTACAAAGAAGAAAAATACTGCCGTTGGCTTGTAGGCAGAGACTTCGATGATGGACGGAGGTGGCTTACAGTCTGTCACTCTTTACTCTTAGCGTTAAACTATCACGTGTAATATCTTTTATTTCTGTATTTTCATCGGAAAAAAAATATTGAGACAACGGCGAAAGTTGCACTGTACATAGAGCAATAAACACGAAGAAAATTATTACTTATGTTAATGCATGTAAACCAGATAGACACAGGCCTGGGTTGTTATTTTATATTTTTGCATTTAATTCATGACTTCGTTTGATTTTTAAATAACGTTAATTCTGCGTCAATAAAAAGCTTTTGCTTGGGGAAAAATATTACAATTTTTGATAGTTTAAAAAGACTTAATGCTAGGTAAATATATTACATAACTAAGAATATGATAAAAGAAACGATGTAGGCCACCGAGTTATCTCTATTAGTTTTGAACAATGTTGCTTGCAAAAAAGATCACAGTCAATGTTAGCAAGGCCCTATTTTTCTGGGTTAACTGATTTTCTTTCGATTTTTTGCAAACTTTTAAAAATTGGTAAAGCATGGTTTGTTTATCTTTATCCCCTTTACCCAAAACCTATGCAAATTTACTTGAAAAAAGGTCTAGTCTTAAATAAATTTTCAGGGGTGTAACACATATTTTTAATGGTTTTGTTTTGTAACCATGGATAAAACTGAAACAAATACTTGTTAACATTTAAGGTTTGCTTATGGCATATATATACATGTAAGTTATCTGTCCGTGAAATGACCTGGAAAAAAATGAAAAACCAACAAAAACAAAAAAAAAACAACACAAAAAAACAAGAGCAACGTTAACTCGAAATTTGGGACGCTCGGTGAACCCCATTCAAAAAGTTTTTAACTACAAAATATTATTATCATATTCAAAGCTAATGTAAAGTTTTCAAATATTGCCTTATGTTCCATATATATAACCCTAGCATATTAAGTCTTTCAGGGTTTTTCTGTCACTGACACATCAGTTTTATATTTACATATTTTATAAAAAAAAATAAGCTAGCAGCCAAAACACTTGAAGTGGTTTTAAAGAGGACAAAGACAGAAAATGCCAATGATAATTATTATTTAAATATTTTGTCTTGCTTTTTTAAAAAGGGTTATAAAATAATAACCATGTCACTAATAACAAGAACATCATTTAAACTTCTTCATTTTGTACATGTAGCTGTTGTTGTTTGTTTAGTGTTTACTTCCTGATCTACTTTAATTCATTCTACATTTGTTTGTTTCTCTTGATTACATTGTGGGAAATTATGTTTACTTTTCCAATATTATGTTGGTTTTTTTTTATATTTTTTTGATTTCATTATCATGATATCAATGTGTGTTTAGAATTAGTGTTTTATTAAAAGGCCCATTATGCCTCCAAAATGCTATCATTTTTTATATAAAAAAAAAAACTGTTTTATTTTTGGTATTCTGTTAACATACTCATTTGCTAGATACTCAAACTATCTTAAGATACATCTTAAAGTACTGTTTGCAATTGGTTATACTTTAAAGTGAATAAGTATTTTGTATGGAAGTCCCAAAATACTAACTTTTTTTACATTTCTCTACCTTAACGACACATCACTTAATGTTCAGCGCTACCTTTTTCAAGTTGTAATAAAATACTATCATTTAATGTTTATCCATTGCTAAACATTATCAAAAACACATGTTTGTCATTTCTAAAGAATTAAAAACAATATGGATTTTCTTGAGGCACAAATGTTTGCCTTTAATGTTTGCCTTTAAATAAAAAAATATTATATTTATAGCATGTTTTTGTCATATTCAAAATTATATTATTTATTATTATTATTATTATTATTATTTTATGTGGAAAATTTTTGTATCAAAGGCATGTGTAGATCCATATTCCTATATATATTGTTTGTACATGGCCTGTATTAAATTGTAGCAATTTTTTTAATTGAAACATTTCTGTTTTTATTTGACAAAAGTATTATTATTCCGTTAGAACGTTGCGTAATTTGTTATTTTTATAAGCGTCAATTTTTTTCTAAAGAAGAGAATTATGTCGAAAGCTAAAGAAAAATCGGGGTTTTTTTATTGAACTGATCGTATATGTTTATTATATCTATAGGATCATTTTATTTTTGATTTAATAAAGTAACTACATGCTATATGTACATGTTTTGTTCACGGACTTTAATTATAGATTATAAGTTATTAGTACCTATTTGAAAAATTTTTATTGGTCCCGTTCCCCGTTTTTGTTTTTCAGTCCTGTATGGAAAGATTTGCTGAGTGTAATTGGGAAATTTTTTTCAGATCGAAGTATGGATAAAAAAACGTCTATTTAAATTTTAAAAGAATTTAAAAGGGGTAAATTCAAAAAATCGTAAAAGAAAGAAATAAAATAAAACCTTAAATACCAAAAACCAAACTAAAATCAAAAACCAGAAAATTTTAAAAAAATTAAATTTAAATAATGGATTAAAAGGATATTTAGAATTTTGCTTTAAAATAGTTTACAAAATTTTTATTTTCCGTGAGGTAGTCATTAAAAAATGTTTTCCCTTAATTTTTCAGGGACGAAACCCCCAAAAGTTTTTGTAAAAAAAAATCAAATAATACTTTCCTGTCTTAAACTCTTTTTT